>NC_058088.1:15368033-15615533 GCF_014858855.1 Bufo gargarizans | reverse complement strand
TTACTGTAAAGTGAACCATTCGTTCACCGTTCCTTGCCAGCTGAGAAACTGTGCCCCTGCTAACCCCCGATGAAACAGTCTTTTGATATAAAGCTGCTAAGCAGCCGTAAATGAGTAGCGTTCCTCCTGTAATGTTGAGCTTCTGTCTGCCTTCATATCAAACATCCTTCACCTGCTGAGCCATCGTCCCTCTTCTAAGTAGCTTGGGTTTAAATGTACAGCCACTGTCCCCACAAACTATTCTGCATGTTGAACTTCAGTTTTCACCTTCTGAGTAAATATATTTCCTCTGCTAAGCTATCATCCTGTCATGGGTAGAGTCACAGGAATCAAGATAGAGCGGAGGTGCACCCCCTGAGCTGCCACCCGGTCCCCTGTCCCTGCCTACTTGCACCACCTGCCCTAGGTGATGGAGCGCAACTGGGCGACAGTCCCTAACCTTCTAAGTGCAAGCAGAGAGAAAGAGACAGCAGGGAAGAGAACAGCCACTGAGAAGTTACAATAAGCGAACAAGAGGTAGAACAAAAACGGAAGGCGAGGTGGGTCAACTAACCGAGGTCAGTCCAGGAGGTCGCGTCAGAACAAGGGAAGAGGCAAATACAAATCCGTAAACAAGCCGAGGTCAAAATCCGAGAAGTAGCATCAAGGTACAGGGAGCAGGCAGAAGAGGTGTCAAGAGGCGGATCGAGGTTCAATTCCAGAGGTAGCTTAATAAAGTACACAGCCTATAGGACAAAAATCACAGGCAACCTGTTGCCAGCAGGCCGCCTGTATTTATAGTGGGGAGTGAGGGTCATGTGACGTGACCAGCGTCACATGACCGACAGACAGACTAGTCGAGCACCGAGTGATCAGCTCGGTGGTCAAGGCAGACCTAGGAGCAGGGAGCCTCCCAGCTAGCAAAGCCGCCCTAGGAACGAGGCCAAACACAGATCCTCGCTCCCGAAGCTAAGCAGCAGGTCTGCGGCTGATGGGAGATGGAGTCAGGGGCGTAGCTATAGGGGGTGCAGAGGTAGCAGTCGCTACCGGGTCCAGGAGCCTGAGGGGGCCCAAATACCCTTGTGCTGCATAAGAAGACACACAAAGCACTGAGGAAAGGGGGGCCCAAGTCGAACTCTTGCACCAGGGCCCATGAGCCTTTAGCTACACCCCTGGACGGAGTGCACCTTCGGCGCCCCGTTACACATCCCTTTTAGGTTTTCATGTAGAGCCACAGTGCCGCTGCAAGGTTCTCTAAAATGTTGAGCTTCTGAACCATTTTCTACCCCTGTGTATTCACGGTCACTCCCTTTCTGATCCACGCTTAACCCCTGTGTTTACACTGCCACGCCCCTGCTGATCCATTCTGTACCCCTGTGTATCCACTGCTATTCCCCTGCTGATCCACACACCTCCCCTGCTTAATCACTGTCCTGTCCCCTCGTGCTGATCCATTGTTTCTTTCCTTGTTGATCCACTTCCCAACAATTTTTTTCCTATGCTGATTTACTTTTCTCCCTGCAGAACCATTTTTTTCCCCAGCTGAGCAATGACCCCTCCCATGCTGAGCCACCCTTCTTCCCCTGCTTCACTGTGGTCTATTTCTATAGCTCACCAGTGCTGCCACAAATAAGTCATTGTTGTGTTCATATTAAGCCAATACCGCTCTCCTTTGCTACCAATCCACTGATCTCCCTCTGTTGATCCACGTTGCACCTCTCTCCTACAACTCTCCAACCCCTTCTAAGAATATATTTTATTTTAGATATGAATTTACAATTAGATTTTTTAGTCAAGTTTGACTAGTCCAGGATTGTGAAATGCTTCTTTATTTTTTACCGGTCTAATGCTGGGCATGCGCTGCTGTGTTGGTTGGTGAAATCTGTGTTCCAGAACATTGTTAGAGTCCCTGGACCGCTTGTTTTTACCTCCAACCTTTCGGCCTGTTATGTGCATCCTTGGATAGTGGTGCTCCACTCTATTAGCACGTGTATAATTGGAAAGGAGAACTGACTATACTTAGCTTGTTCAGATGAGAATCCCCAGAAGAAGTGACTGCGAAACAGCGTTGGGGTGGAGAGTAATGGCAGTGGTCGATATATTTACTTTCTCCTTTATATGGTTTATATCTGGGTTCTGGTGCTATTCTGTAATAGTTTACTACTTGGTGATACTACCTGGTATTGTATAGCATATGTAACATAGTATATAAGGCCGAAAAAAGACATCTGTCCATCCAGTTCGGCCTGTTATCCTGCAAGTTGATCCAGAGGAAGTAAAAAAAAAACTGTGAGGTAGAAGCCAATTTTCCCCACTTAAGGAGGAAAAAATTCCTTCCCAACTCCAATCAGAATAACTCCCTGGATCAACGACCCCTTTCTAGTAGCTATAGCCTGTAATATTATGTGTCTTACCAGCTATTGGCAATGTTTTATGGATATTTGTAACAGCCGGTCCACTGTGGCACCCTCTAATGCGTGGATCGATGTTTGCCATGTATTATTTTATTTGGAGTTTTAAATTTATATATAATAAAGATGAAAATTTTTATCTTTACATTGGTTGTATGGTGTTACTAGTCTATTCTTTGGGAACTTTCAAAGCTGAGAAAGAAAGGACAGATGGCCCGGTGAGGGACTAGGTGGGAAAAAGATTGCCTTGTAATAGCTAATGATAACTGTCAGACCGCTACTTCCTGTTATAGAAAAGAGTTAACTTACTAAAGACAGAACACACACAGTTATATATAAGGGGGCTGTTGTCATGATTGTCATTGAAAATATGGTTTCGCTGCGATATTCGGGAAGTTTTTCATGTACAGACTTATTTTTGATATCTTGGTTAGACAGGGTTTGACAGATCAGTGGTGGTAAAGTATCGGGGAACTCAAAAAAGATTAGACGATACATTGTTTAGTAGTGAAACCCCTCATCTAACTCATCTAACATTCTGGTTCTTTTGATTTAGCATATAAAACAGTTAAGCATTTGAACATTATTCAAAGTTACCACCCCCGAGGAGCAAATAGTTACATCCATTAGATATTTCGCCCTTCTAACAGCCATCCTTTATATAAAATGATGAATTATTGTCCACTCCTGCATATTTCTTGATGGCTATAAAGTTTCTTCCAGAACTGGAATCCCAACCAATCAAAGATTTATGATTTATCCCATAGATATACTACAAATGTCTACGACTGCAAATATACCAGGTATTTACATATATCTAGATATTTTGCTGTTACATTTTTGTCATGCAATACCTTTTGAATTATAAAATTGACGTGGAAAATTATAATCTATTTTCTGTTTCCTTACTACAATATACACAGTAATTACTACTGGCAATTTTGTAAACATGACAGATTTTTTTCAGGCTTTTTGTGGAAACCTTATTTTTTTAAAATATTGTTTGCAATAACCGAAGATCACCAGAAGATGGCGCCCACAACCAGCAAACCAATGCTGATGTTATCTCTGGAAGTGATAATTTACATTCAGATCATTGAAGTGCGCTGTGGTCAGGAATCAGGATCACTGATGTGATTAAGTGAAATCCTATGTAAGGTGAAACTTTCGGAAAATTCCAGGAAATTACTTTTCCTAATATCATCAGCAGGATTGAACTCTTTCACCTTTCTGTATTATAAATAATAATGTATCTTAATCTATCTACAGTATCTATCTATCTATCTATCTATCCATTCATCCATTATCTATCTATCTATCTATCTATCTATCTATCTCACAAAAGTCAGTACACCCCTCACATTTTTGTAAATATTTTATTGTATCTTTCCATAGGACAACACTGAAGATCTGACACTTTGATACAATGTAGTCAGTGTACAGCTTGTATAACAGTGTAAATTTGCTGTGTCCTCAAAATAACTCAACACACAGCCATTAATGTCTAAACCTATGGCAACAAAAGTGAGTACACCCCTAAGTGAAAATTGACAAATCGTGCCCACAATGTTAATATTTGTGTGGCCACCATTATTTTCCAGCACTGCCTTAACTCTCTTGGACATGGAGTTCACTAGAGCTTCACAGGTTGCCACTGGAATCCTCTTCCACTCCTTCATGACGACATCGCGTTGGATATTGCGCTCCTCCACCTTTTGTTTGAGGATGCCCCACAGATGGTCAATAGGGTTTAGGTCTGGAGACATGCTTGGTCAGTCCAGCACTGTTACCCTCAGTTTCTTTAGCAAGGTGGTGGTCGTCTTGGAGGTGTTTGGGGTTGTTATAATGTTGGAATACTGCTCTGCGGCCCAGTTTCCGAAGGGAGGGGATCATGCTCTGCTTCAGTATGTCACAGTACATGTTGGCATTCATGGCTCCCTCAATAACCTGTAGCTCCCCGCAGCCGGCAGCCCCAAACCATGACACTCCCACCACCATGCCTGACTGTATGCAAGACACACTTGTCTTTGTACTCCTCACCTTGTTGCTGCCACACACGCTTGACACTATCTGAACCAAATAAGTTTTTCTTGGTCTCATCAGACCACAGGACATGGTTCCAGTAATCCATGTCCTTAGTCTGCTTGTCTTTAGCAAACTGTTTGCGGGCATGAACGACAGCCATGTAGTCCAATCTGATGCAGTGTGCCGGGTATGGTCTGAGCACTTACAGGCTGATCCTCCACCCCTTTAACCTCTGCAACAATTCGTCTATTTTAAAAAGACAACCTCAGGATATGACGCTGAGGACGTGCACTCAACTTCTTTGGTCGACCATGGCGAGGCCTGTTCTGAATGGAACCTGTCTTGTTAAACCACTGTATGGTATTGGCCACCGTGCTGCAGCTCAGTTTCAGGGTGTTGACAATCTTCTTATAGCCTCGGCCATCTTTATGTACAGCAACAATTCTTTTTTTCAGATCCTCAGAAAGTTCTTTGCCATGAGGTGCCATGTTGAATTTCGAGTGACCAGTATGTGTAACGGGGCGCCGAAGGTGCACTCGGTCTCCCATCAGCCTCAGACCTGCTGCTTAACTTCGGGAGCGAGGATCTGTGATCAGCCTCGTTCCCAGGGTGGCTTTTGCTAGCTGGTAGGCTCCCTGCTCCTAGGTCTGCCTTGAGCGCCAAGCTGATCACTCGGTGCTCGACTTGTTTGTCTGTCGGTCATGTGACGCTAGCCACGTCACCTGACCCTCACTTCCCACTATAAATGCAGGCAACCTGCTGGCTACAGGTTGCCTGTGATTTTGGTCCCTTAGGCTGTGTGTTATTATTGCTATTTAGCTTACCTTTGGATTTGACTCTTGATCTGCTTCCTGACACCTCTTCTGCCTGCTCCCTGAACCTTGACGCTACCTCTCGGATTTTGACCTCGGCTTGCTTTTGGATTTTGTCTTTGCCTCTTCTCTTGTACTGACGTGACCTCCTGGACTGACTCTGACTAGTTGACCCGCCTCGCCCTTCCATTTTTGGTGGTACCTTGCTGGTTCCACCTCTCTGTCCGCTCTAGTGCTACCTCTCATTGGCTGTCCGCTTCCTTGCTGTCTCTATCTCTCTGCCTGCACTTACTCAGGTCAGGGACTGTCGCTCAGTTGCGCCCCGTCACTTAGGGCGGGTGGTGCAAGTAGGCAGGGACAGGGTGGCAGCTCAGGGGGTGCACCTCCGCTCTATCTTTATACCCGCGACTCTACCCCGTGACAGAATCACAAGCCTTAATTTAGCATGGACCCTCTACAGAGCCTCACCGAACATGTGCAGGGTATTGCTCAAATAGTACAGGAACTTGGGAAGAGACTACAGGTTCAGGAGACCATCCAAACTCCCCCCCATTCTTGCTCCCGCCACCATTCAGGTAGAACCTCACATTAAATTGCCCGGTTTTCGGGTGACCGCCGAAGTTTTTTAGCTTTCAAGGAAAGCTGTAAATGTTATTTAGGGGTGTATGGTCCTGATCCACAGAGGGTTGGTAGTATCATCTCCCTGCTTCAAGGGGACCCCCAGGAATGGGCCTTTTCTTTGCCTCCAGATTCCCCTTGTCTTAATTCTGTGGACCTCTTTTTCCAGGCGTTAGGGGTTCTTTATGATGAATTGGCAGAATCCAATCTTAAGGCCCTCACTCAGGGGAATCGTCCCGTGGAGGATTATTCTATGCAGTTCCGCAAGTGGTGCGTTCCCTTGGGTTGGAACGAACCAGAGCTCAAATGTCAATTTAGGGCAGGCTTGACTGAGAAGTTAAAAGACATGTTGGTTTGTTATCCCTGTCCTGACTCTTTAGAGGAGACCATGATGCTAGCCATTAGCCTAGATAGATGGATCAGAGAGAGACAGCGAGAGCATTTGTTTTCTCCTCATACCCTTCTTCAACCTGAGGTTTCCCCCATTGAACCCCAGATGGAGGTCCACTCGGACGAGCCCATGCAACTCGGGATGACGCGAAGAGCGCTACACCATCGTCGGGGCTCTTGTTTTTATTGTGGGGATCCCGACCACTGGATCCGTCAGTGTCCTAAAGCTCCACCTTCTGGAAAGTCATCCAAGTCCGAAGTATCCAAGCACAAGGTACTCCAGGAGGTGGTAAGAAGTAAATTATTGGAGTCTTAAAGGGGTCAGGAAATGCCTTTGTGGATTCAGGGTCAGCTTTTAGTTTTATTGATTACAAATTTGTTGAACTAATGGGAATTCCTATACTAGAATTGTCCACCCCGATCAAGGTTGTCGCCATCGATTCTACCGCCCTGCTAGGGGGCACGGTAAAACTCCGTACTCCGGAGGTTACCCTGTCTGTGGGGGTCTGCCACTCAGATAAATGCTCTTTCTTTGTTTTAGAGAATCTTTTTGTTCAGGTAGTCCTTGGTATGCCCTGGCTTCAGCAACAAAATCCGGTCATTAACTGGAGTTCGGGCGAGTTAGAGAGATGGGGGCCTAACTGTAGTTCTTGCTTAAAGGGGTTCTGCACTTTCAATTAACTGATGATCTATCCTCTGGATAGATCATCAGCTTCTGATCGGCGGGGGTCCGACACCCGGGACCCCCGCCGATCAGCTGTTTGAGAAGGCATCGGCGCTCCAGCAGCGCCGCTGCCTTCTCACTGTTTACCGCCGGGCCGCCCGCCCACTGACGTCACGACTTGTATCAACTAGAGTGGGCGCGTCTAAGCTCCATTCAAGTGAACAGAGCTTAGCCGCGCCCACTGTAGTTGATACAAGTCGTGACGTCAGTGGGCGGGCGGCCCGGCGGTAAACAGTGAGAAGGCAGCGGCGCTGCTGGAGCGCCGATGCCTTCTCAAACAGCTGATCGGCGGGGGTCCCGGGTGTCGGACCCCCGCCGATCAGAAGCTGATGATCTATCCAGAGGATAGATCATCAGTTAATTGAAAGTGCAGAACCCCTTTAACCGTAGTTCAAGCTGGGGTTTCATCAGATATTATTCCTCATTTTATTTCTGATTATTCAGATGTTTTTTCCACCACTGAGACAGATACTCTCCCTCCCCATAGGTCTTATGACTGTGTTATCGACTTGGTACCCGATAACACAGGTCCTGAGTGCAGGGCCATGAAAGACTATATCCAGGAGAGTCTCAAGAAGGGACATATTAGGCCCTCCACCTCTCCTCTGGGAGCAGGATTCTTTATTGTTAAAAAGGACGGTGGTCTCAGGCCCTGCATTGACTATAGAAATTTGAATAAAATCACTATTAGGAATCAGTATTCCATCCCATTGATTCCTGATTTGTTTAACCAGATTTTGGGTGCTTCGTGGTTTTCTAAATTTGATTTGAGAGGAGCGTATAACCTAGTTCGTATTAAGGAGGGAGATGAGTGGAAAACTGCTTTTAATACTCCAGAGGGACACTTTGAGTATCTTGTTATGCCATTCGGTCTTTGCAATGCCCCAGCTGTGTTTCAGAATTTCATGAACGACATTTTTAGAGAACTCATCAGCAAAGTTATGATTGTTTATCTCAATGATATTCTTGTCTTTTCACCTGACTGGGATTCTCATGTGTCTCACATCAGATTGGTTCATAAAATCCTCAGGGAGAATCATCATCATTATTTAGCTTACCTTTGGATTTAACCCTTGATCTGCTTCGTGACACCGCTTCTGCCTGCTCCCTGAACCTTGACGCTACCTCTCGGATTTTGACCTCGGCTTGCTTTTGGATTTTGTCTTTGCCTCTTCTCTTGTACTGACGTGACCTCCCGGATTTTGATCTCGGCCCGCTCTCGGATCTGCCTCTGTCTCCTCCCTTGTACTGACGTGACCTTCTGGACTGACCCCGGCAAGTTGACCCGCCTCGCCCTTCCGTTTTTGGTGGTACCTTGCTGGTTCCACCTCTGTCCGCTCTAGTGCTACCTCTCATTTGCTGTCCGCTTCCTTGCTGTCTCTATCTCTCTGCTTACACTTACTCAGGTCAGGGACTGTCGCCCAGTTGCGCCCTGTCACCTAGGGCGGGTGGTGCAAGTAGGCAGGGACAGGGGACCAGGTGGCAGCTCAGGGGGTGCACCTCCGCTCTATCTTTATACCCATGACGCTACCCCGTGACAGAGGCACTGTTTGTATAGTTACAGGAAGCTTGTGAATTAAAAGTTATTTAAAACCTCAGGCAACCCCTGCAACCAGTTTTCTCCATTATTTCTTCTGCACTCTGGTCCTACCCAAAGGTATACAAATTAGTTTGCATCGCAAATCAGAGAAGAGGGGATACTGTGTGTGATGCTAGCAGAATTTTGAAATTTTAATTTGCATATAAACTTCCTAGAAATTGAGAGTAGTCTTGCCCGACGTACAAAATTTATTTTGCATTTTTTGTCTCCCTAATGATAAACAGCATGCCAAACATTACCCCCCAGGCCATTCACCCAAACCATGCAATTTTCTTTATATACATTACTGGTTGTCAGGTCCTTCTGGATGGAGAACTGGTTGTATGTCTCATTGTAATGTTACCCTTGTGGGGTATGCTGGTTCTCAGCTTCTTATGCATAACATTGGCCCGTACACCTCACTCTGCGGTATGTTTTTCTGGCTTGTATATTTGTTTGGAGCTGGTCTAGTAGATGCAGTAGGCATTGATTTATTAGTGGGAGAAGGGAGATTTGGCGTTAGCGCGGTTCTCATGTTTTGGGGTGTGATGTCGAATTGGATTTTTTTTTTGAGAAAGGAGAGTAGATGTCATATTTGCGGGTGTGATGAACAGTCTCAGTTATTCATATTTGGGGTTGTAATGGTTAATAGGAAGGGGGGTGTGTGTTATTGAGGATGGTGAGAGCCTGATGATCATTTGTCTTCTTCAGCTGGATAATTATAATACGTTGTATATTCTAATGAAGTAAAAAGTGTTGTTAAAAAGGTTGTCCCATCATAGACAATGGGGTCATATCTCTAGGATTTGCCTCCATTGTGTGATAGGTGCAGGTCCCATCTGTGGGACCCGCACCTACGCCGATAACGAAGCGGGGAAAGGAGGTGGAGGGCGCACTGCGCAAACGCAGCTGCCCTTCGTTCATTTTTTATGGGACCGACGAAAATAGCCGAGCCGGCCCCATAGACATGAATGGGAGCAGTGGCCGCGCAAGCGCAGTGCGCTCCCATTGACCTGTATGGGGAGAGCGCTTGGCTATGGCCGGAACCTAGGAAACCCGGGGTCCTCCAACCACCCACCTCCCCGCTCTGTTCTCGGCGTAGGTGCGGGTCCCAAAGGTGGGACCCGCACCTATCAGACAATGGGGGCATATCCTAGCCATATGCCCCCCATTGTCTGTGATAGGAATACCCCTTTAATTGATTAGTTTGAAAAATTGAAACATATACATCTTTTTACACATGTCTTATAGGCTGAAAAATACAGCATTTTATTTTACGTTTATTTTACGTTTAACGTTTATTATAAAGTTTAATAGAAAACGTGTTTCTTCTAGATACACAGAAAAAAGGAGGTGACCGATTGTCTTTAACTGCAAATTCAGAGTCACCCAACTTCACAAGTGCCACTTCTCGTACATCACATCTATATTTTTCTCTTAGCAGGTGCCCTAAGCAGATGTTTTATGAGAGACAAGCAGTAAATACACAGAGAACTTTGCCAGATACAAAGGAAAAATTTAGTGTAAAATATCCTTCATGATCTTCAACTTTCGATTTGAATGTGTTGACAGCCCCAAGGGAATCAAGATTCCATCTCTGTAGAATATTCTTGATGTTCCTTATCCTCCTTCATCAGTTTCATTTTCTTCTTCGCAAAGCAATCTGGATTGTTAAGAGAATAAATATAAGTATAAGATGAAGGGGATCAAGGCCAAGAAAACAGCTCATAAGGATAGGTCATCAATATATATGGCAGGACAACCACTTTAAGAATCAGAAACTCCTTCACTCAAACCTCATTAGATGAATTTTTCCTAGATCTGTTTTCCAATTCTTCTCTACCCAGAAACCAAAGGTATTACTAGTTTTTATGCAGCTCTCACTAACAGTAATGGCAGTCTGAACAACAAATGCCTGCTGAAATGGGAATCCGACCTGCTGGGAAGATCTTAACAATCAGAGGATTTGCAAATTGAATTTAACTGGACAAATCATCTAAAGGAACGCATCATTGAGAACATTCACACAAAATAATACTAAGGCGGCATCTTCCCCCAATAAATATGAACCATACTAACTCTACCTACCTAGAATTATATTAGAACTGTGGAGTTCATACTTCTATTCATCAAACTATCCAAAACCATCCGAAGTGGACTTCGAATTTCAGGAAAAATTCAATTTGCCGCAAAGCCAAATCTCCTCGCATTTTGTGGTAATAAATCAATTTTTCGTTAAAATGATGGCTGAAAGTAAAAAGAATAAGGCCCCTTTCACACGAGCGAGAATTCTGCGCGGGTGCAATGCATGAGGTGAACGCATTGCACCCGCACTGAATCCGGACCCATGCACTTCTATGGGGCTGTGCAGATGAGCCGTGATTTTCATGCATCACTTGTGCGTTGTGTGAAAATTGCAGCATGTTCTATGTTCTGCGTTTTTCACGCAACGCAGGCCCCATAGAAATGAATGGATCTGTGTGAAAATCGCAAGCATCCGCAAGCAAGTGCGGATGCGGTGCAATTTTCACGCATGTTTGCTAGGAGATGATGTAAGTAACATGATAAAAGTCAATTTACTGTATTATTTTCCCTTATAACATGGTTATAAGGGAAAATAATAGCATTCTTGATACAGAATGCATAGTACAATCGGGCTGGAGGGGTTAAAAAAGAAATTAACTCACCTCATCCATTTGTTCGTGCAGCCGGAATGTCTTCTTTCTTCTTCTTTCAGGACCTGCCAAAGGACCTTTGATGATGTAATAGAATCTTCTATCTTCATTCAGCAGGACCTGCGCGGACGTCACCACGTGGTGAGCGCGATTACGTCATCAAGGTCCTTTGGCAGGTCCTGAAAGAAGAAGAAAGAAGACATGCCGGCTGCACGAACAAATGGATGAGGTGAGTTAATTTATTTTTTAACCCCTAAAGCCACATTTTAGCAAGCATTCTGTATTAGGAATGCTATTATTTTCCCTTATAACCATGTTATAAGGGAAAATAATAAAATATACAGAACACCTAACCCAAACCTGAACTTCAGTGAAGAAGTCCGGGTTCGGGTCTGAGTACCATTGCACCCGCGCGATAAAAACTGAACATCGGAACGCAATGGCAGTCAAAACTGACTGCAATTGCGTACCTACTTGCACGATTTTCCCTGATCGCAGATGCAACTCATCCAGACCTAATCCGAACACGCTCATCTGCAAGAGGCCTAATACTCACCTCATCCACTTCATTGCCTTCCGCTCCTGTCTTGATTGAAGAAAACCTGCCAAAGGACCTGCGGCAACCGTTATGACCATGTGATCACGCTGGCTGCGGGTGGTGATGTCATCAGTGATGACATCACTGCGCACCCAGCGTGATCACGTAGTGAGGACATTGCGCTTGCCACAGGTTCTTTGGCAGGTTTTCTTCAATCAAGACATGAGCGGATGGCCTCTCCACGAGCAAATGGATGAGGTAGATATAATTTTTTTGAACCCCTTATTAACCCCTGAAAGGCTGAATGTGGGTCACAGATGCTGCGATCAGCGTAGAACGTGGCATCTGAGGGGTTTAATGATGGGGGCGGCGCCTGCTCCATACAATGGAAAGTGATTTGTGACCAAGTAGTTCGTATCAAATCATTTGTCATAATTTGCCACAATCTTGATTGAAGATCCCACGCGAAATCCAGTGCGCAGTTGAGATCCAGGCCAGGTGAGATTTCGCACTGGATCATCAATCAAGATGGTGGCAACCGTCTCTTCACTATCAAATTGATGAGGTATGCATGATTACATTTTTTTATTTTTATTTTACACTGTAATATCAATGTCAGATGCCGCAATCAGCAATGGTCACAATGACGGGGTGGCGCGGTTCCCTGTCATTGCACCCACCACTTACAAAGAAATGCACTTTGTGGCAAAGTAATTCATCACAATGCAAATTTTTTAGCAAAATTTGGCGAAGCAGCCAAATCGAATTTTCCAATACTTTGCTCATCACGAAAAATAACTGTATACTCCCCAAACCTTTTAAATCTCTTTCAAGTATATTGTTATAAACATCTCTGCTATTTCACAAATCAGCATGTCCAGCAACCCCATTGCCTTTTCAATTTCCCTTTTCATTTTTCCTTCTCCCCTACACCCGCTGAAATCTAGTGTTCACCACCTTATTTCTTAGGGCTTTGTTCACATCAACGTTCAGCCGATTCGGCACATAACTGAGCCGAATAGAACCTAAGGACCCCATAGACTGTAATGGGGTCCATTAGGTTTCCACTCACAAGAAGATTTTGGAGCGGAGACAAAAGTAGTACATGCAGGACTTTTGTCTCCGCTTCAAAAATCTTCCGCTGAGTGGAAACCTAACGGACCCTATTACAGTCTATGGGGTCCTTAGGTTCCGCTCTGCTCAGTTTTGTGACTGTGATATTGACTTTATATCAATTTATACTTATCGCAATCAAACTAGAATTTCCCCCCATACCCCCCCTCCATAAGAATCACACATCAAATATTTTTTATGAAAAATCTTTATTGTATAAAATCTAAATTTCAAAAATGTGTAATTTTTTTTATCGATCATAACTTCTGTTACTCCATGTTTATAATTCATAAAATAAAAATAAAAATGTACTGTTCAATAAATAAATAAATGAATTAAAAAAAATTGTAAAATCAATAGGATAGCCAGGTAAAGCTAGTTTCACACTAGTGCTAAAATGTTGCCCCAGGCTGTTTCGGTAAAGGAGCAGCCTACTGGAGTTCATCTTATTCAGCATAGCCGGATAATACCTTTCTCCTCTGGAGCCCATTGACTATAATGAGACCCGGCGGGGATCCGGCCTGTTTCCGGCATTAGTTTGGGATTTTGATGGACAAAAAACACTGCTTGCAGCAGTATTTGTCTGGCTGAATCTTGGCTCTAATGACTGGATCCCCACCAGGTCCCAATATAGTCAATAGGGCCTGGTGGTTCTGCGGCAGTTTCCCTCTGTGCTTGATGCAAAGGACTCTGGCAGGCTGTTCTTTTGCCACAACAGCTTGCCGGAAAATGTTATCGCTAATGTGAAACTAGCCTACAAACAGACCAGGGCCTCCTCTATCTCAGAATTCCCTTATAGCTGAGAATAGGTGGAGAGGTAGAAATTTATAGATGTGGGTGAAGCTTTTGTAAGTCCCATGACACACCACCTTGGTTTTCTCCATAACTCCCATAGTTTTATTTGTCTGCAATGAGGGGGCAAGTAGGTGCCAGTTCTCCAAGCTGGGTTATGGCACCCAGATTTATTTTCTGCTCAGAAGTAGAGTTGAGCGAACACCTGGATGTTCGGGTTCGAGAAGTTCGGCCGAACATCCCGGAAATGTTCGGGTTCGGGATCCGAACCCGATCCGAACTTCGTCCCGAACCCGAACCCCATTGAAGTCAATGGGGACCCGAACTTTTCGGCACTAAAAAGGCTGTAAAACAGCCCAGGAAAGAGCTAGAGGGCTGCAAAAGGCAGCAACATGTAGGTAAATCCCCTGCAAACAAATGTGGATAGGGAAATGAATTAAAATAAAAATTAAATAAATAAAAATTAACCAAAATCAATTGGAGAGAGGTTCCATAGCAGAGAATCTGGCTTCCCGTCACCCACCACTGGAACAGTCCATTCTCAGATATTTAGGCCCCGGCACCCAGGCAGAGGAGAGAGGTCCCGTAACAGACAATCTGGCTTCATGTCAGCAGAGAATCAGTCTGCATGTCATAGCAGAGAATCAGGCTTCACGTCACCCACCACTGCAACAGTCCATTGTCATAAATTTAGGCCCAGCACTAGTGTTGAGCGGCATGTCCCATATTCGAATTCGCGAAATTTTGTGAATATTCGAAAGAATATTCGTAAAATATTCGCGATTATTCAAATTCGTTATTATTTCGCATATGCGATAATTCGAATTATCGCATAATACATATGCTATGCAAAATTCACATGTGCGCTAATGAAATCGCCTTACGAAGATTCGCAACTCAATTCAATCACTAATGTATGAATGCAATGCCCTTTGCCTCTGTTCTGGGACAAGTGTAGATATTCGCATGTGCGCTAATAAAATCGCCTTACGAAGATTCGCAACTCAATTCACTAATGTATGAATGCAAAGCCCTTTGCCTCTGTTCTGGGACGTGCCGATATTCGCATGTGCGCTAATAAAATCGCCTTACGAAGATTCGCGCCTCAATCACTTTCTAGGCAATGTGAGTAAGATCTGAGCTGTTGGACCTTTGGGAAACAATCAATTATATGTGTACTGTAATTTTGTGGGGGGGGGGGGGGGAAACAAAAAACGAATATTCGTTTTTACGAATATATAGCACTATATTCGAAATATTCGCGAAATCGCGAAGTTGCGATATTCGCGAAAAAAATTTGCTTTTCGAATATTCGCGCTCAACACTACCCAGCACCCAGGCAGAGGAGAGAGGTCCCGTAACAGAGAATCTGGCTTCATGTCAGCAGAGAATCAGTCTTCATATCATAGCAGAGAATCAGGCTTCACGTCACCCACCACTGTAAGAGTCAATTTTCATAAATTTAGGCCCAGAACCCAGGCAGAGGAGAAAGGTCCCGTAACAGACAATCTGGCTTCATGTCAGCAGAGAATCAGTCTTCATATCATAGCAGAGAATCAGGCTTCACGTCACCCACCACTGCAACAGTCAATTGTCATAAATTTAGGCCCAGCACCCAGGCAGAGGAGAGAGCTCCCGTAACAGAGGATCTGGCTTCATGTCAGCAGAGAATCAGTCTGCATGTCATAGCAGAGAATGAGGCTTCACGTCACCCACCACTGCAACAGTCAATTGTCATAAATTTAGGCCCAGCACCCAGGCAGAGGAGAGAGCTCCCGTAACAGAGGATCTGGCTTCATGTCAGCAGAGAATCAGTCTGCATGTCATAGCAGAGAATGAGGCTTCACGTCACCCACCACTGCAACAGTCCATTGGCATATATTTAGGCCTAGCACACAGGCAGAGCAGAGAGGTCCCGTAACAGACAATCTGGCTTCATGTCAGCAGAGAATTAGTCTGCATGTCATAGCAGAGAATGAGGCTTCACGTCACCCACCACTGCAACAGTCCATTGGCATATATTTAGGCCTAGCACACAGGCAGAGCAGAGAGGTCCCGTAACAGACAATCTGGCTTCATGTCAGCAGAGAATCAGTCTGCATGTCATAGCAGAGAATGAGGCTTCACGTCACCCACCACTGCAACAGTCCATTGGCATATATTTAGGCCTAGCACACAGGCAGAGCAGAGAGGTCCCGTAACAGACAATCTGGCTTCATGTCAGCAGAGAATCAGTCTGCATGTCATAGCAGAGAATGAGGCTTCACGTCACCCACCACTGCAACAGTCCATTGGCATATATTTAGGCCTAGCACACAGGCAGAGCAGAGAGGTCCCGTAACAGACAATCTGGCTTCATGACAGCAGAGAATTAGTCTGCATGTCATAGCAGAGAATGAGGCTTCACGTCAGCCACCACTGCAACAGTCCATTGGCATATATTTAGGCCCAGCACCCAGGCAGAGGAGAGAGGTCCCGTAACAGACAATCTGGCTTCATGTCAGCAGAGAATTAGTCTGCATGTCATAGCAGAGAATCAGGCTTCACGTCAGCCACCACTGCAACAGTCCATTGTCATAAATTTAGGCCCAGCACCCAGGCAGAGGAGAGAGGTCCCGTAACAGACAATCTGGCTTCATGTCAGCAGAGAATTAGTCTGCATGTCATAGCAGAGAATGAGGCTTCACGTCAGCCACCACTGCAACAGTCCATTGGCATATATTTAGGCCTAGCACACAGGCAGAGCAGAGAGGTCCCGTAACAGACAATCTGGCTTCATGACAGCAGAGAATCAGTCTGCATGTCATAGCAGAGAATCAGGCTTCACGTCAGCCACCACTGCAACAGTCCATTGTCATAAATTTAGGCCCAGCACCCAGGCAGAGGAGAGAGGTCCCGTAACAGAGAATCTGGCTTCATGTCAGCAGAGAATCAGTCTTCATATCATAGCAGAGAATCAGGCTTCACGTCACCCACCACTGTAAGAGTCAATTTTCATAAATTTAGGCCCAGAACCCAGGCAGAGGAGAAAGGTCCCGTAACAGACAATCTGGCTTCATGTCAGCAGAGAATCAGTCTTCATATCATAGCAGAGAATCAGGCTTCACGTCACCCACCACTGCAACAGTCAATTTTCATAAATTTAGGCCCAGAACCCAGGCAGAGGAGAAAGGTCCCGTAACAGACAATCTGGCTTCATGTCAGCAGAGAATCAGTCTTCATATCATAGCAGAGAATCAGGCTTCACGTCACCCACCACTGCAACAGTCAATTTTCATAAATTTAGGCCCAGAACCCAGGCAGAGGAGAAAGGTCCCGTAACAGACAATCTGGCTTCATGTCAGCAGAGAATCAGTCTTCATATCATAGCAGAGAATCAGGCTTCACGTCACCCACCACTGCAACAGTCAATTTTCATAAATTTAGGCCCAGCACCCAGGCAGAGGAGAGAGGTCCCGTAACAGAGGATCTGGCTTCATGTCAGCAGAGAATCAGTCTGCATGTCATAGCAGAGAATCAGGCTTCACGTCACCCACCACTGCAACAGTCAATTGTCATAAATTTAGGCCCAGAACCCAGGCAGAGGAGAAAGGTCCCGTAACAGACAATCTGGCTTCATGTCAGCAGAGAATCAGTCTTCATATCATAGCAGAGAATCAGGCTTCACGTCACCCACCACTGCAACAGTCAATTTTCATAAATTTAGGCCCAGAACCCAGGCAGAGGAGAAAGGTCCCGTAACAGACAATCTGGCTTCATGTCAGCAGAGAATCAGTCTTCATATCATAGCAGAGAATCAGGCTTCACGTCACCCACCACTGCAACAGTCAATTTTCATAAATTTAGGCCCAGAACCCAGGCAGAGGAGAAAGGTCCCGTAACAGACAATCTGGCTTCATGTCAGCAGAGAATCAGTCTTCATATCATAGCAGAGAATCAGGCTTCACGTCACCCACCACTGCAACAGTCAATTTTCATAAATTTAGGCCCAGCACCCAGGCAGAGGAGAGAGGTCCCGTAACAGAGGATCTGGCTTCATGTCAGCAGAGAATCAGTCTGCATGTCATAGCAGAGAATCAGGCTTCACGTCACCCACCACTGCAACAGTCAATTGTCATAAATTTAGGCCCAGCACCCAGGCAGAGGAGAGAGCTCCCGTAACAGAGGATCTGGCTTCATGTCAGCAGAGAATCAGTCTGCATGTCATAGCAGAGAATGAGGCTTCACGTCACCCACCACTGCAACAGTCCATTGGCATATATTTAGGCCTAGCACACAGGCAGAGGAGAGGTTCATTCAACTTTGGGTAGCCTCGCAATATAATGGTAAAATGAAAATAAAAATAGGATTGAATGAGGAAGTGCCCTGGAGTCCAATAATATATGGTTATGGGGAGGTAGTTAATGTCTAATCTGGACAAGGGACGGACAGGTCCTGTGGGATCCATGCCTGGTTCATTTTTATGAACGTCAGCTTGTCCACATTGGCTGTAGACAGGCGGCTGCGTTTGTCTGTAATGACGCCCCCTGCCGTGCTGAATACACGTTCAGACAAAACGCTGGCTGCCGGGCAGGCCAGCACCTCCAAGGCATAAAAGGCTAGCTCTGGCCACGTGGACAATTTAGAGACCCAGAAGTTGAATGGGGCCGAACCATCAGTCAGTACGTGGAGGGGTGTGCACACGTACTGTTCCACCATGTTAGTGAAATGTTGCCTCCTGCTAACACGTTGCGTATCAGGTGGTGGTGCAGTTAGCTGTGGCGTGTTGACAAAAGTTTTCCACATCTCTGCCATGCTAACCCTGCCCTCAGAGGAGCTGGCCGTGACACAGCTGCCTTGGCGACCTCTTGCTCCTCCTCTGCCTTGGCCTTGGGCTTCCACTTGTTCCCCTGTGACATTTGGGAATGCTCTCAGTAGCGCGTCTACCAACGTGCGCTTGTACTCGCGCATCTTCCTATCACGCTCCAGTGCAGGAAGTAAGGTGGGCACATTGTCTTTGTAGCGTGGATCCAGCAGGGTGGCAACCCAGTAGTCCGCACAGGTTAAAATGTGGGCAACTCTGCTGTCGTTGCGCAGGCACTGCAGCATGTAGTCGCTCATGTGTGCCAGGCTGCCCAGGGGTAAGGACAAGCTGTCCTCTGTGGGAGGCGTATCGTCATCGTCCTGCCTTTCCCCCCAGCCACGCACCAGTGATGGACCCGAGCTGCGTTGGGTGCCACCCCGCTGTGACCATGCTTCATCCTCATCCTCCTCCACCTCCTCCTCATCCTCGTCCTCCTCGTCCTCCAGTAGTGGGCCCTGGCTGGCCACATTTGTACCTGGCCTCTGCTGTTGCAAAAAACCTCCCTCTGAGTCACTTCGAAGAGACTGGCCTGAAAGTGCTAAAAATGACCCCTCTTCCTCATCCTCCTCCTCCTCCTCCTGGGCCACCTCCTGTTCCATCATCGCCCTAAGTGTTTTCTCAAGGAGACATAGAAGTGGTATTGTAACGCTGATAACGGTGTCATCGCCACTGGCCATGTTGGTGGAGTACTCGAAACAGCGCAACAGGGCACACAGGTCTCGCATGGAGGCCCAGTCATTGGTGGTGAAGTGGTGCTGTTCTGTAGTGCGACTGACCCGTGCGTGCTGCAGCTGAAACTCCACTATGGCCTGCTGCTGCTCGCACAGTCTGTCCAGCATGTGCAAGGTGGAGTTCCACCTGGTGGGCACGTCGCATATGAGGCGGTGAGCGGGAAGGCCGAAGTTACGCTGTAGCGCAGACAGGCGAGCAGCGGCAGGATGTGAACGCCGGAAGCGCGAACAGACGGCCCGCACTTTATGCAGCAGCTCTGACATGTCGGGGTAGTTGTGAATGAACTTCTGCACCACCAAATTCAGCACATGCGCCAAGCAAGGGATGTGCGTCAAATTGGCTAGTCCCAGAGCTGCAACGAGATTTCGCCCATTATCACACACCACCAGGCCGGGCTTGAGGCTCACCGGCAGCAACCACTCGTCGGTCTGTTGTTCAATACCCCGCCACAACTCCTGTGCGGTGTGGGGCCTGTCCCCCAAACATATGAGTTTCAGAATGGCCTGCTGACGTTTACCCCGGGCTGTGCTGAAGTTGGTGGTGAAGGTGTGTGGCTGACTGGATGAGCAGGTGGAAGAAGAGGAGGAGGAAGCCGAGAAGGAGGAGGTGGCAACAGGAGGCAAAGAATGTTGCCCTGCGATCCTTGGCGGCGGCAGGACGTGCGCCAAACAGCTCTCCGCCTGGGGCCCAGCTGCCACTACATTTACCCAGTGTGCAGTTAGGGAGATATAGCGTCCCTGGCCGTGCTTACTGGTCCACGTATCTGTGGTTAGGTGGACCTTGCTACAGATGGCGTTGCGCAGTGCACACTTGATTTTATCGGATACTTGGTTGTGCAGGGAAGGCACGGCTCTCTTGGAGAAGTAGTGCCGGCTGGGAACAACATACTGTGGGACAGCAAGCGACATGAGCTGTTTGAAGCTGTCTGTGTCCACCAGCCTAAATGACAGCATTTCATAGGCCAGTAGTTTAGAAATGCTGGCATTCAGGGCCAGGGATCGAGGGTGGCTAGGTGGGAATTTACGCTTTCTATCAAATGTTTGTGAGATGGAGAGCTGAACGCTGGCGTGTGACATGGTTGAGACGCTTGGTGACGGAGGTGGTGGTGGTGGTGTTGGTGGTACATCCCCTGTTTGCTGGGCGGCAGGTGCCAACGTTCCTCCAGAGGCGGAGGAAGAGGCCGAGGCGGCAGCAGCAGAATAGGCCGAGGCGGCAGCAGCAGAAGAGGTAGCAGGGGGAGCCTGAGTGACTTCCTTGGTTTTAAGGTGTTTACTCCACTGCAGTTCATGCTTTGCATGCAGGTGCCTGGTCATGCAGGTTGTGCTCAGGTTCAGAACGTTAATGCCTCGCTTCAGGCTCTGATGGCACAGCGTGCAAACCACTCGGGTCTTGTCGTCAGCACATTGTTTGAAGAAGTGCCATGCCAGGGAACTCCTTGAAGCTGCCTTTGGGGTGCTCGGTCCCAGATGGCGGCGGTCAGTAGCAGGCGGAGTCTCTTGGCGGCGGGTGTTCTGCTTTTGCCCACTGCTCCCTCTTTTGCTACGCTGTTGGCTCGGTCTCACCACTGCCTCTTCCTCCGAACTGTGAAAGTCAGTGGCACGACCTTCATTCCATGTGGGGTCTAGGACCTCATCGTCCCCTGCATCGTCTTCCACCCAGTCTTGATCCCTGACCTCCTGTTCAGTCTGCACACTGCAGAAAGACGCAGCAGTTGGCACCTGTGTTTCGTCATCATCAGAGACATGCTGAGGTGGTATTCCCATGTCCTCATCATCAGGAAACATAAGTGGTTGTGCGTCAGTGCATTCTATGTCTTTCACCGCTGGGGAAGGGCTAGGTGGATGCCCTTGGGAAACCCTGCCAGCGGAGTCTTCAAACAGCATAAGAGACTGCTGCATAACTTGAGGCTGAGACAGTTTCCCTGGTATGCATGGGGGTGATGTGACAGACTGATGGGGTTGGTTTTCAGGCGCCATCTGTGCGCTTTCTGCAGAAGACTGGGTGGGAGATAATGTGAACGTGCTGGATCCACTGTCGGCCACCCAATTGACTAATGCCTGTACCTGCTCAGGCCTTACCATCCTTAGAACGGCATTGGGCCCCACCATATATCGCTGTAAATTCTGGCGGCTACTGGGACCTGAGGTAGTTGGTACACTAGGACGTGTGGATGTGGCAGAACGGCCACGTCCTCTCCCAGCACCAGAGGGTCCACTAACACCACCACGACCATGTCCACGTCCGCGTCCCTTACTAGATGTTTTTCTCATTGTTATGGTTCACCACAACAACAAATATATTATTTGGCCCAATGTATTGTATTCAAATTCAGCGGGATATAAATTTGAGGCCTAGTATTTAGGCGCTGGGTGACCGGTATGGATTTAGTGACAGAATTAGACTTGGAAATGCACAGAAGCGTGTGTGTGAAGTTATTCTGAATGACCCTATGTGCACCTTCAATATTATATACCCTTTTAGGGATAGATTTCAAATAGCTCTGATATAGCAGAAACCACTAAATTATGAAATTGCTAAATTGGGAATTGTACTTCAACCCAGAACAAAAAATGTGCTTTGACGGACACTAAATATCTTGCCCAGCAACAACAGTACAGCGGTGGGTAACGAGAGATTTAGAGGGATTTAAATTTGAGGCCTAGTATTTAGGCGCTGGGTCACCGGTATGGATTTAGTGACAGAATTAGACTTGGAAATGCACAGAAGCGGTGTGTGTGAAGTTATTCTGAATGACCCTATGTGCACCTTCAATATTATATACCCTTTTAGGGATAGATTTCAAATAGCTCTGATATAGCAGAAACCACTAAATTATGAAATTGCTAAATTGGGAATTGTACTTCAACCCAGAACAAAAAATGTGCTTTGACGGACACTAAATATCTTGCCCAGCAACAACAGTACAGCGGTGGGTAACGAGAGATTTAGAGGGATTTAAATTTGAGGCCTAGTATTTAGGCGCTGGGTCACCGGTATGGATTTAGTGACAGAATTAGACTTGGAAATGCACAGAAGCGTGTGTGTGAAGTTATTCTGAATGACCCTATGTGCACCTTCAATATTATATACCCTTTTAGGGATAGATTTCAAATAGCTCTGATATAGCAGAAACCACTAAATTATGAAATTGCTAAATTGGGAATTGTACTTCAACCCAGAACAAAAAATGTGCTTTGACGGACACTAAATATCTTGCCCAGCAACAACAGTACAGCGGTGGGTAACGAGAGATTTAGAGGGATTTAAATTTGAGGCCTAGTATTTAGGCGCTGGGTCACCGGTATGGATTTAGTGACAGAATTAGACTTGGAAATGCACAGAAGCGTGTGTGTGAAGTTATTCTGAATGACCCTATGTGCACCTTCAATATTATATACCCTTTTAGGGATAGATTTCAAATAGCTCTGATATAGCAGAAACCACTAAATTATGAAATTGCTAAATTGGGAATTGTACTTCAACCCAGAACAAAAAATGTGCTTTGACGGACACTAAATATCTTGCCCAGCAACAACAGTACAGCGGTGGGTAACGAGAGATTTAGAGGGATTAAATTTGAGGCCTAGTATTTAGGCGCTGGGTCACCGGTATGGATTTAGTGACAGAATTAGACTTGGAAATGCACAGAAGCGTGTGTGTGAAGTTATTCTGAATGACCCTATGTGCACCTTCAATATTATATACCCTTTTAGGGATAGATTTCAAATAGCTCTGATATAGCAGAAACCACTAAATTATGAAATTGCTAAATTGGGAATTGTACTTCAACCCAGAACAAAAAATGTGCTTTGACGGACACTAAATATCTTGCCCAGCAACAACAGTACAGCGGTGGGTAACGAGAGATTTAGAGGGATTTAAATTTGAGGCCTAGTATTTAGGCGCTGGGTCACCGGTATGGATTTAGTGACAGAATTAGACTTGGAAATGCACAGAAGCGTGTGTGTGAAGTTATTCTGAATGACCCTATGTGCACCTTCAATATTATATACCCTTTTAGGGATAGATTTCAAATAGCTCTGATATAGCAGAAACCACTAAATTATGAAATTGCTAAATTGGGAATTGTACTTCAACCCAGAACAAAAAATGTGCTTTGACGGACACTAAATATCTTGCCCAGCAACAACAGTACAGCGGTGGGTAACGAGAGATTTAGAGGGATTTAAATTTGAGGCCTAGTATTTAGGCGCTGGGTCACCGGTATGGATTTAGTGACAGAATTAGACTTGGAAATGCACAGAAGCGTGTGTGTGAAGTTATTCTGAATGACCCTATGTGCACCTTCAATATTATATACCCTTTTAGGGATAGATTTCAAATAGCTCTGATATAGCAGAAACCACTAAATTATGAAATTGCTAAATTGGGAATTGTACTTCAACCCAGAACAAAAAATGTGCTTTGACGGACACTAAATATCTTGCCCAGCAACAACAGTACAGCGGTGGGTAACGAGAGATTTAGAGGGATTTAAATTTGAGGCCTAGTATTTAGGCGCTGGGTCACCGGTATGGATTTAGTGACAGAATTAGACTTGGAAATGCACAGAAGCGTGTGTGTGAAGTTATTCTGAATGACCCTATGTGCACCTTCAATATTATATACCCTTTTAGGGATAGATTTCAAATAGCTCTGATATAGCAGAAACCACTAAATTATGAAATTGCTAAATTGGGAATTGTACTTCAACCCAGAACAAAAAATGTGCTTTGACGGACACTAAATATCTTGCCCAGCAACAACAGTACAGCGGTGGGTAACGAGAGATTTAGAGGGATTTAAATTTGAGGCCTAGTATTTAGGCGCTGGGTCACCGGTATGGATTTAGTGACAGAATTAGACTTGGAAATGCACAGAAGCGTGTGTGTGAAGTTATTCTGAATGACCCTATGTGCACCTTCAATATTATATACCCTTTTAGGGATAGATTTCAAATAGCTCTGATATAGCAGAAACCACTAAATTATGAAATTGCTAAATTGGGAATTGTACTTCAACCCAGAACAAAAAATGTGCTTTGACGGACACTAAATATCTTGCCCAGCAACAACAGTACAGCGGTGGGTAACGAGAGATTTAGAGGGATTTAAATTTGAGGCCTAGTATTTAGGCGCTGGGTCACCGGTATGGATTTAGTGACAGAATTAGACTTGGAAATGCACAGAAGCGTGTGTGTGAAGTTATTCTGAATGACCCTATGTGCACCTTCAATATTATATACCCTTTTAGGGATAGATTTCAAATAGCTCTGATATAGCAGAAACCACTAAATTATGAAATTGCTAAATTGGGAATTGTACTTCAACCCAGAACAAAAAATGTGCTTTGACGGACACTAAATATCTTGCCCAGCAACAACAGTACAGCGGTGGGTAACGAGAGATTTAGAGGGAATTAAATTTGAGGCCTAGTATTTAGGCGCTGGGTCACCGGTATGGATTTAGTGACAGAATTAGACTTGGAAATGCACAGAAGCGTGTGTGTGAAGTTATTCTGAATGACCCTATGTGCACCTTCAATATTATATACCCTTTTAGGGATAGATTTCAAATAGCTCTGATATAGCAGAAACCACTAAATTATGAAATTGCTAAATTGGGAATTGTACTTCAACCCAGAACAAAAAATGTGCTTTGACGGACACTAAATATCTTGCCCAGCAACAACAGTACAGCGGTGGGTAACGAGAGATTTAGAGGGATTTAAATTTGAGGCCTAGTATTTAGGCGCTGGGTCACCGGTATGGATTTAGTGACAGAATTAGACTTGGAAATACACAGTAGCGGGTGTGTGTGAAGTTATTCTGAATGACCCTATGTGCACCTTCAATATTATATACCCTTTTAGGGATAGATTTCAAATAGCTCTGATATAGCAGAAACCACTAAATTATGAAATTGCTAAATTGGGAATTGTACTTCAACCCAGAACAAAAAATGTGCTTTGACGGACACTAAATATCTTGCCCAGCAACAACAGTACAGCGGTGGGTAACGAGAGATTTAGAGGGAATTAAATTTGAGGCCTAGTATTTAGGCGCTGGGTCACCGGTATGGATTTAGTGACAGAATTAGACTTGGAAATACACAGTAGCGGGTGTGTGTGAAGTTATTCTGAATGACCCTATGTGCACCTTCAATATTATATACCCTTTTTGGGATAGATTTCAAATAGCTCTGATATAGCAGGAACCACTAAATTATGAAATTGCTAAATTGGGAATTGTACTTCAACCCAGAACAAAAAATGTGCTTTGACGGGCACTAAATAACTTTCCCAGCTACAACAGGACAACGGTAACGAGAGATTTAGAGGGATTTAAATTTGAGGCCTAGTATTTAGGCGCTGGGTGCACCGGTATGGATTTAGTGACAGAATTAGACTTGGAAATACACAGTAGCGGGTGTGTGTGAAGTTATTCTGAATGACCCTATGTGCACCTTCAATATTATATACCCTTTTAGGGATAGATTTCAAATAGCTCTGATATAGCAGAAACCACTAAATTATGAAATTGCTAAATTGGGAATTGTACTTCAACCCAGAACAAAAAATGTGCTTTGACGGACACTAAATATCTTGCCCAGCAACAACAGTACAGCGGTGGGTAACGAGAGATTTAGAGGGAATTAAATTTGAGGCCTAGTATTTAGGCGCTGGGTCACCGGTATGGATTTAGTGACAGAATTAGACTTGGAAATACACAGTAGCGGGTGTGTGTGAAGTTACTCTGAATGACCCTATGTGCACCTTCAATATTATATACCCTTTTTGGGATAGATTTCAAAGAGCTCTGATATAGCAGGAACCACTAAATTATGAAATTGCTAAATTGGGAATTGTATTTCAACCCAGAACAAGAAATGTGCTTGAACGGACACTAAATAACTCGCCCAGCTACAGCACTAGGGACAGATTTAGCTGGATATAAATTTGAGGCCTAGTATTTAGGCGCTGGGTGACCGGTATGGATTTAGTGACAGAATTAGACTGGGATATGGCCAAAAAATGAACAGACTATTGCTGGTTAAATGCACTTGGTGTGACAGCTTCACCCTGATGTAGGCTTTAGCCAAAAAACAACCACACCATTGAGGGTTAAATGCACTTGGTGACAGGCGCAGCTTGCCCCTGATTTTGTATATGGCCAAAAAATGAACAGACTATTGCTGGTTAAATGCACTTGGTGTGACAGCTTCACCCTGATGTAGGCTTTAGCCAAAAAACAACCACACCATTGAGGGTTAAATGCACTTGGTGACAGGCGCAGCTTGCCCCTGATTTTGTATATGGCCAAAAAATGAACAGACTATTGCTGGTTAAATGCACTTGGTGTGACAGCTTCACCCTGATGTAGGCTTTAGCCAAAAAACAACCACACCATTGAGGGTTAAATGCACTTGGTGACAGGCGCAGCTTGCCCCTGATTTTGTATATGGCCAAAAAATGAACAGACTATTGCTGGTTAAATGCACTTGGTGTGACAGCTTCACCCTGATGTAGGCTTTAGCCAAAAAACAACCACACCATTGAGGGTTAAATGCACTTGGTCGCAGCTTGTGCTGGCGCACCACAAGACACAAAATGGCCGCCGATCACCCCAGAAAAATGAGACTGACAAACGGTCTGTGCAGCCTAAAAACAGTGAGCAATTGAGGATCAGCAGCTCAATGATCCACAGCTGCAGATCGATCAGTTAATCAAGTCCTTTGGAGGAGTTAATCTGCCTAATCTCGCCCTACTGTCGCAGCCGCAACCTCTCCCTACGCTAATCAGAGCAGAGTGACGGGCGGCGCTATGTGACTCCAGCTTAAATAGAGGCTGGGTCACATGGTGCTCTGGCCAATCACAGCCATGCCAATAGTAGGCATGGCTGTGATGGCCTCTTGGGGCAAGTAGTATGACGCTTGTTGATTGGCTGCTTTGCAGCCTTTCAAAAAGCGCCAAGAAAGCGTCACAAAAGCGCCAAGAAAGCGACGAACACCGAACCCGAACCCGGACTTTTACGAAAATGTCCGGGTTCGGGTCCGTGTCACGGACACCCCAAAATTCGGTACGAACCCGAACTATACAGTTCGAGTTCGCTCATCCCTACTCAGAAGCCTTCACAGACTATAATCCAGCTCTGAGCAGAAGACAGTAGATAGAGTGCAATGCAGAATACTGACAGCTCAAGGAGGATAATGCTGATTGTGGTAATTGAGGAGTGTCCCATTGTAATTTTTGCTATTGGACCCAGTAACAATAGGGTCTGCATAATTTGGTGTTTGATATTTTAAATATTGTTTTTAAAAGAAAATAAATCTGAAAATAAAAAAACTCAATAATGTTTTGATTCTAGTGACAAATGTTGTTACTTACCACAAGAGCAAAAGCAAAGAACATCAAGATTAGTACCGTACCCACAAGTGCCAGACATACTATTGCCCATGTTGGGACATAACCTTCAATTATAAAAAGGGAAAGACAATTACGTTACATGATGTCACAGTTCAGTAAAATACATATTTTAGCTTAATAGTGAGTAAAGTTCTGTGCAGGTAGGGGTCTTATACAGAAGGGTGAAATGTAGACTTGTCTGGCTCATACCAGAAACAGGTGTTGTCCATTTGCATCCATATCCAAGCTCCAACCAATGAACCTAAATTTGTAATCACATTTTTGCTTTTTGGTGTATTATGGGTAATGTGTTTTTATCTCTACTGGTACCATCCATAAACAATCTGATACATTAGTATTGTAGATATTTGGTTTATTGCACAGGTAGTCTAAGAGTGACCCTGGGCTGTCATGATTATTGGTCACTCACCAACCTCTTCAGTAAAGTAACCCAATGCCAATGTTCAGAAATGTTTGTATCACTAATTTAGTTTTTTCCAGTCCATTCACTTAAATTGTAAGATATTTGACTCTTAGCCATGGGAACCTTGGGCAGTAGCCTACAGCCTGAATGTAACGGGGTGCCGAAGGCGCACTCGGTCTCCCATCAGCCGCAGACCTGCTGCTTAGCTTTGAGAGCGAGGATCTGTATTTGGCCTCGTTCCCAGAGCGGCTTTGCTAGCTGGGAGGCTCCCTGCTTCTAGGTCCTCGGTGCTCGACTTGTCTGTCTGTCGGTCATGTGACGCTGGTCACGTCACATGACCCTCACTCCCCACTATAAATACAGACGGCCTGCTGGCTACAGGTTGCCTGTGATTTTCGTCCTTTAGGCTGTGTACTTTATTGTTATTTAGCTATCTCTGGAATTTAACCTCGATCCGCCTCTTAACACCTCTTCTGCCTGCTCCCTGTACCTTGACGCTCGGATTTTGACCTCGGATTGTTTACGGATTTGTCTTTGCCTTCTACCTTGTTCTGACGTGACCTCCTGGACTGACCTCGGCTAGTTGACCCGCCTTGCCTTCCGCTTTTGTTCTACCTCTTGTCCGCTTATTGTAACTTTTCAGTGGCTGTCCTCTTCCCTGCTGTCTCTTTCTCTCTGCTTGCACTTAGTAGGTTAGGGACCAGTTGCGCTCTGTCACCTAGGGCAGGTGGTGCAAGCAGGCAGGGACAGGGGACAGGGTGGCAGCTCAGGGGGTGCACCTCCGCTCTATCTTGATTCCCACGACTCTACCCGTGACACTGAATAGTCCCTTCTTCCATGGTTTAATACATTGTGGTTAATAATTGTATCCTGTGGTTCTCTTAGCTGAGCCATGCTCAGAAAGCAAACCCTGGAAAATATTCAGAAGATAGACAGCCATGTATTTATCCACAGTGCATTACCATGCATGTGACCTCTGTTGTCTTTGTGATTGCATGGTCAACCCATAGTAGTCAATGGCCGACCATGTGACTGTGAAGAAAAAGCTAAGTGTGGCTGTCAGGATATAAATTGGCATGGTTATTTAATATCTCTGATGATGGGGATCAATATGAGCATATTCTTTATACAGTCCTCTGTAATATGGCAGAATATGGTTGTGGCAATTACTATTTTATGAGAAAAAAGTGAAGAAAAAAAGAAAAAGGAATAAAATAAGATTAAGTTCTAAAATATGAGAAGCACCAGAATAAAATGGAGTAACAGTAGAAGAAGGAGCAGTAAAAGAAGGTATAGAAGAATTAATATTAGAAGAAGGAGTGGAAGAAGGTGGAGTAGAAGGAATAGCAGAAGAAGGAGTAGAAGAACAAGAAGGTGTAGAAGAACGAATAGTAGAAAAAGGCATAGAAGAACAAGAAGGTGTAGAAAAAGGAATATTAGAAGAATTTGTAGAACACAAAGGTAAAGAAGAAGGAATAGTAGAAGGAGGAGTAGAAGAAGGAGAATGTGTAGAAGGAAAAAAAAGAGGTAGTAGAAGAAGAAGATGTAGAAAAAGGGAATAGCAGAAAAAGGAGTAGAAGAATGAGAAGGTGTAGAAGAAGAAAAGTCGTAGTAGAAGACAGAATAGAAGAACAAGAAGGTGAAGAACAAGAAATGTAGGAGTAGGAAGAGGAGTAGAAGAAGCAGAAAAAGAAGTACTGCAGGAGTAGTAGAAAAGGGGTAAGAATTATTAGTAGTATAAAAAGTAAGAAAAGAAGAAGAATTTGTAGAAGGCCAGGTAGTAAAGTAACAATAATATGGAGTAGAAGATGAACTAAAGTAGAAGAAGGAGTAGTAGAAGTAAGGGTGGTAGGGTAACAATAATATGAAGAAGAAGAAGAAAAAGCAGAAGAAGAAGGAGTACAACAAAATGTCACCTTCGACACCTGACTATCATGATCAAAAACAAAGAGGTCACAGAAAGGATTTCAAGAAATGAGGTCCTCCCAGTGCAACTTCTTCAATAAAATCAATAGGAATAGTTGCCAAATCTCAACAAATGTGGTTATAACATGTTTTTCTAGAAGTTCTCTGAAGATTTTTGTTGATTTAGAATTATTTTCATATGAATGTGAATTGGTTAGTGGGTTTCATAAGAACATGTATGTAGCACAGCTTTCTTCATTTTATAGGATTGGGATGGTGGCAGGATGACTTCTTTGTTGTTTTAGGTTCAAGCATATAAGGATTTTTTATACTTACCATGAGAAGAGCAAAGACACCCTGTAATACAGAAAGAAATGAAGTTACAAATTGCAATGCAATTCGTTAGAATTTTTTTTGGAGATAACATAAGGCATCAAAAAATTCTGGTATACGACTGCCGAACTATCCATAGTGTTATAGTAATATAATAAGGCTAGGTGTTTCCAGCTGGCTATGTGTTCAGCAATTATATTCAATCTGACAACAAAATTTAAACTTTCATGGCAGTTCTGTAGGGCTAGTAGGTGTAAAGAGACAACGCAAAACTGAGGCCCTCTCTGGTGCCAGATGCTAATTTCTAAAAAGAGTGCTTGGAGGAGCAATGTAGACCCCCCCATTGTTCCATAATACCCTATGTAGCACTGCAGTGACTTGATCCCTCAGCATTACCTATTCTGATGCTGCAGACCTAGGCCTCTCTTTGCTTTTGGGATGTTGCCATTTATGATGACATCTTTTAAAGGACTTATCTTAGGAATTGATACCTACTATATCCTTGTTAATATAGTTTTCCTGGTGGTCTAGTGTAGTTTCGGAGTGATTCAGAGTTACTACTTTTATCCCAGTGCTGAACTTTGTCTCATACCATGCACAGCCACTACTATGTGCAAGGCATGCAGTGGAGACAATGGAGACGCTTTCCTGAGTACCATAGACCCTTAATGCGTGAGAACGTCAAGAGCAGAACCTCCAATGATCCAATAATAATAGACCAAGGATATTTTGAATCCAGAAAAACCACTTGGATGGTAGTAACTCTCATGATCTTGGCTATAAATCGGATTAGTTTTAATCTCCCTGGTATTCTAGGGTGGTATAGGTGTTAATTGTTCACACCTTGAATTCACTAGGTTGCTTAGCTGGCCTCAGGTTCTTCAGCAGTTTTTCATTTCTGTCCTTCATTGTTTAGTTATCATTTAACAGTCCCAATGTTTCCTCAATGATTGGGCAGAGCGGTTAAGCTACAGTATGTCCTACCTGATTATTACAAAAGTGGGCTACAAAGTCAGTGTTTCTGTGCTCATCATGAACTCTGTCCAATTGGAACTCTCTCTCTCCAACTAGACAATAAATGGCACTTGCCAACATGGCATTGCTCAATGCTGCAACTGCATTGTATTAAACCCCGGGCCCCGCAGGCGACAATTGCTCACATTCTGATGTTAGGGAAGGGTCAGTGCATATTACTAGTTAAACAAGTTCAAATATGTTCACAATAAAACCAGGACAACACCCACATTCATTTAATACAGGAAAAATAATTTTTGAATTAAAGAATCACTATTAAGATCTGAGGTCTCCTACTCAATAGGGTCCAAGGCTACGGTCTAGTTGCACATCCACATTCCATGCATAAGACATGCATTTCTGATAACTCATGCTTGGCACAGATCCTCTTGACGAGATGAATTTTAAGACCATACAGGAATACAAGATTATGGGGGAGACTTATCATAGTCCGGTGGCATAGTCAGAAATTAGGTGAGTCAGCACCTGGCTGGTTTAGATTGCCGTGTTTTTTGTATGATACAAAACTTGTGTAGAAGATGGTAAAAGTTGAAAAATGCTACTTGCACAAAAATGTTCATGTAAATGAACTTGAAACGCACAGTTTGTAACTTTTTCAAGCCACAAATCCTCATGAAAAATGAGGCCCCTAGATTGTAACAATTTACCCCCCCCCCCCCTCAATGGGGTATTAATGGACCTAGGGAAACAGTACTTTATTTGTTAAAAATATATGGATGCACCATTCTTCCCTAGAGTGTATAAAATAGATGGCCACAGCCTAATAAAAATTCAAAAATATATAAAATAAAATATCACCATTCCACACATATTATGGATTCCACTCATGAGAAAAAGAATTTGTTTTTATCGACTAAGTACAGCAAATAATTCTAAGTCATTCAGCCAGCTGAACTCTATGAAACATGGGCTCCCAAAAATATCAAACACAAAAACTTAACCTGACCCGAATGTACCCATTATTCGGACACAACCTTCTCCTAAATGGCCAACAATGTATTGAAGTGTATGGGACTCACCAGTACATTGTAGAGAGACGATCAGAAGAAGCAGGAGGTAAGACATTTTGGAACTTCTGCTTTCACTGCCGACATTGTCTCTGAAAATTGTTTATATACGAGTGATGGCACCACACCTACTTTACTTAATGGGAACCGGTTCTATGCCCTGAATTCACCTATGAACACAGAAAGTGCAATCTGACAAGATGTTTAGAAGGTGCAGTCATCTTTATGGAGACATATGCTGTTACATTCCAATACTTTTTTTGAAAATCTTATTTGGAAATAAAACCTATTCTTTTAATAGGAACGCCCAAAAAATAAGCTTCTATGTTCAGCAGATTAGCAGAGGCTTCTGGGAAACTTTGGGAACTAACTTCCCATTTCAACCACATTCAGGAGAGATGGGTGCACATGTGTGTCACCTTCTGCACTAAAGTCTATAGATGCTATGGAGACAGTTAAGCCACTATCACATAACAGAGCTGTAGATTCTATAAGCCATCACCTGTTTGGTGTTGCCTAGACTGAGGTGCAGAGTCTAAAGGATCCCATGGTCTTTGAACGCAACCCCCACAAGAAGATACAGACTTTACTTGCAGGAGGATCCCCAGCGCCATGAAATAATCATGGAGGGGTGACAGTAATGATGATGCAGAAGTAGCATAGTCAGGAACAGATGCAAGAGTCATCACCAGAAGGGCAGTCAGGACTTGAAAGGCCTGATGATGAGGCAAGAGCATAGTCAGGAATGGAGCAATGGGTCAGAGCAGGAGTAGAACAAGAACTGGATAAACAATCCAATGGAAAAAAAAAAACATGCAGGAACAAGACTAAGGACAGGATCAAAGTCAATCAACACTGACATTTGCGACTTTGGATGGGTGTAGGAAGGCATTTTTTCTTTTTTTTGAGGGCAGTATCTGCTGAGCACAATTATTTTCAGTCGGCATTATGCAGTACTATTACTTCTGATGTCACTGACTGGTAGGGTTATTATTGAAGGCACTACTATTTTCTTGGCACTCCTATTGTTGGGGTGCTGTGTTTGACCTTCATTGTAGTCATGGGCACTATCTGTACACAATTATTTTCTGGGGTTCTATTTGGGTCAATAATTATGATTGAGGCACTGTGCAAAAGTATTATTGTCAGCCGCATCTACTTAGCACCCTAATTGTAGTGAGCACTATGCATGGCGGAACAAAATTATTTACCTGTTTGTTCACGATTATTTTATGGGGCACTATGGGGGTCATTTACTATGCTGAAATATGCCCAAATCAGGCATATCTCAGGCACAGGTTAGTTGCGCCACTATCTGCGACTTTGATTGAGGGTGTGGCGTGGGGCGGAGAAGAGGATTATTTGCCAGCCCATCTCATTCACCATTTTCTACACCTGTCTTACATTTAGAACTGGCGCTGAATGCGTAGAAGTTATGCCTCTTCATAACATTGGCGGATCCAACGTTATGAAGGAATGTGCCTTTTCATAACGTTGGCATCAGCTATGGGCCTTTATTAAGACCGGCATCTAAAACGCCGGTCTTAATAAATGTGCACCTATGTGTGTGGTAATGTTGTTTTTGGGCAACTATCTGTACGACAATATCATTTTTGCTATGCTTATTGTTACAGTTATCTCTGCAGTACTGCATTTGTAGGCACTGGACAGAACAGCAGGCACAGTAGTAAGAGTAACAACAGGATGCCATTCTTAGGGCACCAGGATGGGGAGTTTGTTTTGAGAGACTGTGGAGAGTTGAGATGAGTTGTGACTGGAAAAAGCATCATGGTTGTCTGAATGGAGAAGATAAGGATAGAGGACATCTGCAATCAGAAAAGTATTCATTGGGTGTAATTATTGTGTATTTTGCCTGTGACAGTGTCTGATCAGTGCTGTATTCTCCTGTATCTCATGCCGCTCTGGCTTTAATGCAAAAATAAATTTTTCATCCTGGGACTGTGTCTTTTAGGACCACAGCAATGCCCACTGATAACATCCCCCCACAGTCACACCATTCCAAACACGATAATGTGAAAACTTTATACCAAGAAGATCTCAAGATTTTGCCAAGTTACTACAGTATTCTCCACCTCTCTAGGATTGCCCATATCTGTGGTATCCAATAAGCTCATGAACTCCCTGTCACAGATGCAGTGTGGGTGGGAAACTCCACACCAAGCACAGGAGCAAAGGGGACATGAACTAGGCCTGGAAACTAGGGTAAAGGTGAAGGTCACCTCCTAGAACTACCCTAATCCAAGTCTTGACTACCTATCAGTATGAACTTACCTCGATGGTAGGAAAGTTCATACACAGGAACCTAGAGCCCTAACACACCCTGTAGTGCCCTGGTTAAGTTCCAGATGCAACGCTAGGAAACAGCGAGTGCCGGCTGGATTTGTTTCAACCGGGCCCTGGTAAAGTGACAGGACTTGAGACAACCTATTTTTCCACCAGAAGGATGAACAGGAGTCTCCTTCAGGCCTAGATACAAAAGACAGGGAAATACAGCAAACAAAATACAAATAGGGAAGACAACACTTAACTTCACGTGGAGCAAAGGCAGCACCTGGAGCTCAACCGAGATCCAACAACCAGATAGCCCAGAATCCAGAAACTGAAGCTATAAACACCACCCCCAGAATGGGTAAGCAGTAATAAATAAGGGAAGTTAAATGACCAAACAAACAACACCTGCAAGAGGTGTGGTCATTACCAAAATAACACAGACACAAATGATCCACAAGGAACCAGTTAGATTAACCCACATGTTGCCAGTCTCTGATCTCCCGACACCTGTCACGGGAGTGTCCGTGACTAGTGGCGTCGCTAGAGGGGGGCGAGGGGGGACAATCGCCCCCCCTATGTTGTTATTTGCCCCCCCGAGTGCCCCCCCGCCGATTCTCCCAGGTGAATACTGAATGGAAGCGCTTATTAGTACCGAAGGACCAGAAAGTGGTAAACGCTCTGTACTTACCACTTCCTGGTCCTCTGCTGTCGGCTGTGCAGGGCTGCGCACAGCGTGAGGGCGCTCTGTGACCTCACGCTGTGCGTGCCAGTTCAGAGCACAATTGACTGAGGAGAGAGAAAATTGCAGGCGGCGTCCGTCCAGGAGCAGGAGAGGTAAGTGTTTTTTTATTTTATAAAAAATGTGGCTGCTGGGGGCATAATGGGGGCTAATTGGAGGCATAATGGGGCATAATTGGAGGCATATGGGGGCTAATTGGAGGCATATGGTGGCTATGGAGGCTAATTGGAGGCATATAGGGGCTGATTGGAGGCATATGGGGGCTATGGGGGCTAATTGGAGGCATATGGGGGCTAATTGAAGGCATATGAGGGCTATGGGGGCTAATTGGAGGCATATGGGGCTAATTGGAGGCATATGGGGGGCTAATTGGAGGCATATGGGGCTAATTGGAGGCATATGGGGCTAATGAGGCATATGGGGACTAATGATGCATAATGGGGGCTAATGAGGCATATGGGGGCTAATTAGACTATTAGAGGCATATGGGGGCTAATGAGGCATATTGGGCTAATGAGGAATATGGGGGCCAGAGACATAATGGGGGCTAATTAGAGACATAATGGGGGCTAATTAGGCATATGGGAGCTAATTAGGCATATGGGGGCTAATAAGAGGCATAATCTGGGCTAATGAGGCATAATGGCTTATAATGGGGGCTAATGAGAGGCATTGGAGCTGATATGGGAGTGATGAGAGGCATAATGAGGGCTAATGAGAGGCATAATAAGTGTCATCCACAGATGCCCCCATAACAGTGTGTCTTCCACAGATCCACCATAACAGTGCGCCTGCGCACTGACGAGAGACAGAAAGAAGGGGAAAGAATCCGCGGAAGCAAGCAGAGGACGGCAGAGCAGACGACTGAATAGCTTCTTTTGTAAGTAAATTGTCATATTAGACAATTCTCTCGTATTTTGTAATCTTATTTATATATACTTATTTAGTTTTTGCCCCCCCATTTTTGACTGTGGTATCTTTGTGCCCCCCCAATATATTGTTCCTAGAGTCGCCACTGTCCGTGACTCTCCCCTTGGCAGCATGCAGAGGGAAGATTACCATTTAACACAATGTCTGTACTGAGAATTTGGAACTTGGTATTAAAGTCTAAAAATATATAAAAATTGTTCTGCAAAGAACTTTGGACCTATTTGAGTAAATCCCAGGGGTAGACATTAACTTGAAGAGTATTTCAAGAGACTCAATATTAAGGGTGCACTGCCTTCCCTGAGGGCACATCAGTCGTCTAGTGTGAAGATTAATGCCAGCTGAGGCATTTAGCAGGCTGTGATGAGATATGAGCTTCTGATATAATTTTGCAGGATTGTGTATAATATGGTATATATGCAGCGGGCTATTGCTAACGTCTGGGGTATCCCTTGCCCGTTAGAAGGTTTCTACGAAATATGTCCCTCTTATAGACCAAGTAATCGTGATGGCAGTTGCAATGAAGCAACAAGGACATGGAATCCCCTTTGTAGATGGTAGTGTTGGTACCCAGGGTAGGATTGCCAGAGTGGTGTAAAGTAGTGATGGATGAACATCTGATGCGATAGTTCACGAACGCAATCGCTTGAACTCGCTCAAATGTTCGCGAACCACAGGTTCGCGGTGGGTCCTATTCATTTTAATGGCATGCGAACATTAGAAACCTCAAGGTCATATTTGCAGCCACAAAATACTTAGTAGATGCGCACACATAGTCCCACAACATGGACACTGACATACCAGAAGTATTAAGCGATTTTACGATCGACAAGCATTCTTTTTTTATGGGCAAAATTTCGGCAAAATATTAATCGCAAGAGCACATGCGTTCTGAAGGCGTACAGCAACTGGTTTGCTCCGGCTAGCAATTAGATGGATGCCGTGGTTGGGGCGAAGTTCAACGACGAAGAGGAAGAACTCCTGGTGACTGTAAGTAATCTTACATTAAAGTCGTGTATTTGATTACATTTCACCTGCAGGTCTGAACAATCGCTTTATATGCATAAAGAGTGTTATATAAAAAATTCGCCGGTGCGACCTTCTGCGATTCAAATTTTTCTTAAGTGCACAAAACTTCACATTTTATAAGGTCTCACTAGATATTAGTGATTGTTGCACTAAGTATTCCTGTGACATGACACCCACTATGTTAGGTTACCCTGCGGAGTGGCCGAGCGCACGGCGTCATTGGTTGCTAATGCTAACTCGCTATGACGCCGTGCGCTTCTTGCCGCCACCGCTGTACAGTAATACACTTGTATAGATCATACAAGTGTATCACAGTACAACGGGGGTGGCCTGGAAGCGCACGTCGTCATAGCAACCAATGACGCCGTGCGCTTGTCCCCTCTGCAGGACGGCAGGACGGGTTTGTACGGTCCGTAGTTTCTTCAGTAGTGTATTCTTAGATAACACCCTGCTTCAATATGTGGTTTCGGGGGCCACTGGTTTTTCACATCAGTTATAAAAAAGTTTTCCTTTAAATTTTCTCACTGTGTGTAGCAGAGGTAACGCAGTGAAAGCGCATACATTTCTGCAGTACCCAAATACACTATTTGAAAAGTATATTCTTATATAACACCCTGCTTCAATATGTTGTTTTGGGGGCCACTGGTCTATCACACCAGTTATAATACTTTTTTGTTAATTGCGTTTGTCACTCTTTGTAGTTGTAGTATGGCTGCAGAACCGATCACCAGTCACAATGCTGCACTATACAAATCCACTATAATATGCTTTCTATATTAGAAAGTATATTATAAGTGTATTACACCCCTCTGTACTGCACACCAATCAATAGCACACCTATACCAGTCCTTAAAAGGACTTTTGTGGCCCTATTAGCTAGCGTTTGGTGTCCCTAACAGTCTGTCCCTGCTCCACACAGCAACCTATCCCTACACTGACAAAAGACAGAATGTAAAATGGCAGCCAGATCAGGTTTATTTATAAGGTAGGGGGTATGTCCATGTGCTGAAACGTCTCAATTGGCTGTCCTGTACCTCCTGATGGATGTGTCATGGGTCAAAGTTTTTCACAATGTAAAAGAATATGGCGCCGGCAAATATCGCCATATGTTCGCATGTTCAGCGAACTGTGAATAAGTAAAGTTCGCTGCGAAACGACCACTGGGCGAACCGCAAGGCCATCTCTAGTGGAGAGTGGCCTACAGTGTCTCTGTAGATGTTGTATACACGTGTCACGGTGCTCCTACCTGGATACCCTTGGATCCCAGACGTGGTGTAGTCCGTGCAAAAGGGATGAATAACTTGGATGATGAAGGAATAATTGAGTCCAGACTTGTAGTATTGTTGGACACAGCTTTACTTGGCGAAACGGTAACCCAAACAGTTTCCAAACTGTATCTTGGTCATCAGCAGGTATTGGCTTAACTTTGGCAGGCAAACACTTCTGCAAAAATCTCAGCTCTGCTATGCTGTAGCTTTCTCAGATCTGCTATGCTGGATGGCGTAAATAGGAACTTTTCCTGTTTTACTGGAACTTTACTTAGCTGTCTGTAGTCTGTCTCTTACTTTATCTTTATCTTTAATCCTAGGAACTTCTTCCTGGCTTCAAGCATACTTAGCTTGGGTATAGGCAATGCAAGCCCAGGAGGGGACAAGCAACCATGTAGACTTCAGAGGCAGGGCCTCTGGGCCTAGCAGAGCAGGCAGCGCTCTGCTAGCCAACACACAACCTTTCCTCAGGAGGGGGTAGGCTAGACTGAACACTAACTAACTCCTCCCTCTCTAGAGGGGGCTGGAAGGGAACTAGAAGGTTCCTCTCCAGGAAAACTATATCTGTCAATGTCGCTGCCACCTGCTGGTGAACCATGCACATTACGCTTGAACAGTAGTTTATAAGGAAATACATACACACATTGCAGGATATGCCAATAAATATATTTTTCATGACACAGGATGCACCAATAAAATAGTGGGGTCACAAAAGAGGTGGTATTTCCGAACCATGGCCATCATTGACCATGCTAGCAAAGGGGGATCTCCTCTGTGTCTCTTGTCGATCGACGCAGAGAAGGCGTTCGATCGAGTAGATTGGTCCTTTTTATCAGAATCCCTAAAGGCGTTCGGCTTTGGCCCTGGCATGATCGATAGGATTCTGGCATTGTACCGTGACCCTAGCGCCCAGGTCCGGGTTAACGGATCATTATCGACTCCCTTCCGTATCCATAATGGAACCAGACAAGGGTGTCCACTTTCCCCTCTGTTGTACATTATGGTTATGGAATTCCTTGCTAGAGCTCTGCGTGCCAATGACTCCATCAGGGGCCTAAGTACGGGTGATTTGGAGTCAAAGATTGCCATCTATGCAGATGACCTCCTGATTTTTTGCAAAGATCCGCTAGTCAGCTTCCCTAACATCCTAAAGGAATTTTTGATCTGAGGTCCTTAATATTACCTTACCCCAGGAACTGGTCAATATCCTACAGTCCTCCTTCCCCTTTCGCTGGGCCCGCAGCCACATATCTTATTTAGGCACGGTCATTCCCTCCGACTTGACCAACCTCTTCTCTTTAAATTTCATTCCCCTTATTGAGGAGGTCCGTAGGGACTTGAAGGACTGGGGGGGGGGGTTGCCATTGTCCTGGTTTGGTAGGATTCACACACTTAAAATGAATATTCTCCCTCGTATACAATACCTTTTTCGCACCATACCAATACCCCTCCCGAGCACCCTTTTCAGGACTCTGAGATCTATGATCCATAAATTTATTTGGGCAGGATCCTCCCCTAGGACGGGGATGAGATTTTTGGTGCGCACCAGGTTGAGGGGAGGCGTGGGGGTTCCGGATTTACCAAATTACCATAAAGCGGCAATTCTTTCATACATTTTGGATTGGTTCCATAACGGGCATTCTAAAAGATGGGTTCAATTCGAGAAGCAGGTGGTGGGATTCCCATCCCAAAATCTACTTTGGATTTCTAAATCCAAGAGGCCCTCGCGACTCCCCCTATTGACCTTGGGTATCTTGAAAATCTGGGATAGAATAGCAATACCATTAGGCCTCACTCAGTTCCCCAGCCCTTTGACTCCCCTTCTCGACAACCCTGACTTTCCCTTGGGCTTAGGTTGTACGTCCTTTCTGGGTTTGGACCGCGCGGACAATCCTACGGTATCTAGGGTTTGGGAGAGGGGATCCCTGCAACCAATTTCCTCCTTCCCCGGAGGGTCAGCTAGAGGGGCATGGCTTCAGTATATCAGTTTGAGAGACTTTTTGTCCTCGCTAGGCCCCAATAACACTTTATCTAGGGACCTTTCCCCATTTGAGGTGCTGTGCACCCAAACATCCCCACCCACGCATTTAGTGTCTTTGATTTACGGGCTACTCCAGAGGAGTGATGATACCATATCTGACCTTCCCTTTGTAAGGGCTTGGGAACGAGAATTAGGGAAATCTTTTCCTCCTGACATATGGGAGAAGGCATTCGAGATATCTTATAAATCGTCAATAAGCAGCAGTCTTCAGGAGAAGAATTTTAAGATTATGTCCAGATGGTACAGGACCCCGGTCCTGCTGCACTCTTTCTTCCCTTCTTGTCCTAGCACTTGTTGGAGATGCGGCCATGCGGAGGGTAGCATGTCCCATATCTGGTGGTTCTGCAGCAAAATCACCCCTTTTTGGGAGGCTATTAATGATCTCTATGACATGGTTTGCGTCAGTTCCTCCATATGGACTCCCGAGGGCGCTTTGCTCTCCATGTTCCCTAGCTCTATATCTGTTCTGAAAAAGGGTCTTCTGAGATTCTTTGTTCAGGCTGCACGTCTGGTTATCCCTAGATTCTGGAAGTCCTCGTGTGCCCCTCTCCCTAGGGACTGGCTTACCACCTTTGAAAAAATGTACAGAATGGAGGAGCTCTGGGCGGAGGACATGGGCGACTCCACTAAGTTCTTGAAAATTTGGACTCCTTGGATCCTGTTTAAGGGATCTCCTGATTTTATCACGTGGCTGAACAGAGGGGTTGCCGGTCCCTAGGGAGACTGCATCTCCCATTTGGATTTCTACTCTTTCTGCCTCCTTGATGGATGCGCCTAAGTTAGAGTTTATTCCGCCTGCATTCTACATGCCTTAATAGGATATATTTTACATTGTCCGCTTTATCTCTACTTGTCTGGTCAGGGATTCTCCCCCTTTTCCTTCCCCTCCTCCCCCTTATGTGGTCCTGTCCTTGTCTGTCTTAAATTGTTATGTTATTTAAGTGGGAGCTCTCGGTACCGCCTTTTCCGTAAATGGGTCTATGAGATTCCTTCACTTTGTATGTTGGGATCGCATGTTATTCTTTCCATATTCATATATACAAAGGTTTATGCTTGCATTTATTGTGACCTCCTATTTGTACGCTGATAATATACACAGCCCCGACTTGGAATCGGGCTGTTGTCAATGTAAAATGATTACTTTGGCTCTTGCTAATAAAAGTATTTGAACAACAAAAGAGGTGGTATTACCTCTCTGGGTCATTACATATAGGTTGTTAAGACTTCAGGTAATATATTGTACAATGATGTCCGCAATATTCCAGCAGTGCCAGCACCTTTTCAAAATGGAAGACTGGACCTATGGTGGAAAGGGCAACCAAGATCAGTTTGGCTCCATCCTAATGAAAAGGATATGGTTGAGGGAGGTGATGAAGTTCGCCTTGATCCCATCCCCTTCCTTCTTGGAGAAAAGGGCGAGCATGACCCTTTGACTAGTATTTTCTCTTATATTTGCTAACATTGCAGTGCCCTTTGGAAGGTGGAGCCTTGCATAAGTCATCATCACCTATTGGAAACCATAATAAGGCTAACCTGAGCTCACTACCTCCATGGGCTTCATAGCAGCTGTCTGATCTACCTCTAAGATGTGTACCACTTGAATTTAATGCAACTGATGCTTTTCTGGTACAGATAACAGGTGCTCAGTATAAAGCAGGTGGTTTTATATGGGTTCAAATAGGGTGCATGTATAATAGAACTAGATCCTGGAGTATTGCCAGGAATATTTGTAGTTAAAGACCTATTTTTACATATGTGTTTCAGGAATGTCTATGAATAATGAAATGGAGGATAATTAAAGGAAGTCCTCGCATCCATTGACGTGACATTGTATAATTAACTTCTACATTATAATTGCCTGCCTATTCTAACAGTGGATCAAAGTGCTCAGGCTTAGTGTCACACGGTAATTGGGTTACTCATTAGTAGCAGGAGGTTTTCAAAATGAAGTCACCATAGGTGACCCTGTTTTTGGCCATGGTCCATTAATATAGCATTAAAGTTCTGGCAGGATTAGGTTAGTATATGGTCAATATCATCAGGTACAGTTGATGGCGAGGAAAAGTCCAAGCAGAACCGTATGTAGATACTTTTTACTTCATGACCAAAGAACATACAGTATGCGATCCTCATTTTCCTTGGCCTTAATTATATCTCAAACATGTTCTCTAACACGTATCTTTAACTGCCTGGTGGTTAGGCCAATGTAGATCTTTGGGCATGGACAGGTGGCATAAAATATTACAGCTTTTGATCTGATATGTTCTGGTATCAGTAGAATCAGTAGCTCTTATTATATTAGGACATGCGACACATTTGCCACATGGAGTATAACCCCATTTTGGTCCTCTTGACCGAAAAGATGTACCCATCTTTTGAGGGGAGTAATATGATTTAACCAGATAATCACTCAAATTATTTGACCTCCTAGCCAGTAAAGCTGAAAAAGGCGTCAGAAATTTCTCCAATATGGGATCTGCTCTCAAAAGTGGCCAAAATCTCTCCATCAGATTGCGCATGTTCTCCTATTGTGAGTGATAGTTAGTGATAGATCTCACTGTATCTCCCGGGTTCTTTTTTGAAGCTCTCACGTGTTGTATTCTGAGCTCTATTGTAAGCCTTATTTATAGATCTCTTACTGTATCCCCTTTCAAGGAAACGTTTCCTCAAGATATCCGCCTGATGCTTAAAATCATCATTGTTTGAACAAATCCTCCTGATTCTGATATATTTGCCAGTTGGAATTCCTCTAATCATCTGTACAGGATGAGAAGATGTTGCATACAACAACGCATTCACAGAAGTCTCTTTCCGGTATACATCTGTCTGCAAAAAAACCCCGAAAACATCACTTTTGATAGCAATGTCAAGGAAGTCAATCCTCTTCAGATCATAATTAAAAGTCAGTTGAATATTGTATTCATTATTATTAAGGTCCCTAATGTATTGCTGAAGTGTCTCAGACGTACCCTGACAGATCATAAAAATGTCGTCGATGTACCGGGCCCAGAAAATGACCTGGTCCATCAGCACATCCCAATCTGACATAAAAAACTCCCTCTTCCACAGCCCCAGAAACAGATTAGCATATGGGGGCGCGCATGCGCAGATCAGAAGTGTCACAAATATAAGACGGTAAGCATTCAACTAACGGCTTTAGTTTGTAATCCCAAAATTTGCAGACATTCTCCAAAGGGCCCCCACATCTCGATATTATAGGCCTACCTGGAGGTAGGGATTTTGATATTGCCCACTACATTTTTTTGGGCCACTATTTATTTTTGTGTTGCTTAACCTGTATATATTAACCATAGTAAAAAATAAGTCAACCATCAAAACAAGAGGAGGGAGGGCCCTGCTCATAAGAGCCCTGCAATCTATGAGGAATTAGGGGAGGCACAAAAAGTAAAAACTTCTTGCTTTGTTCACAGTAGAAAAGTGACTAGTATACGTATCTGTGATCTTGCGCTGCAGGTTTTCAATGCGATGTGGGAAGATCACAGTATCTCTGTAAAACGCATATAACAATGGTATGCACACTTCGGTATCGCCCAAAGTGTGCATACCATTGTTATATGCGTTTTATCAGAGATACTGTTGTAAGTACAATAAATCTTTGCACCTGACGGTGGCAGTCTGGGCTTCACTATTGTTGCGACCTTTAATTACCCACAGGAGTGTTGGAGAGAGGAGGGATCCTCGGGTATACCCTTTGCAGATCCTTCCCCGTGCCTTTGTAACCCGTACCAAGAAGGGAGGAGGTTTATCAAGAAGCGCGGTTTTCCACTTTCTTGTTTTCTTGCTTTGTTCATTGGCTACACGCCACGTTCACCAGCTGATATTTGTAGTGCTCCTGAGCATAGGGTGTGTGGTGGATAATGTTTTAGTGGAGCTGAGGAAAACTATTATAGAGGGTGATTGAAAAAGAGATAGATTACAGGATGTGGTAGGTCACCCTAAATAGATGGGTTTTTTAGGGCACATCTAAAACTGTAAGAGTTTGGAATTCCAGAGAACTGGAGGAGGCTTCCGCCCGGCAGTGTTCCTGGTGACGTCACCGGCTCTGATGGGTGGGAAGGGGGGCAGCACCAAAGCCCGCCCATTAGTGCCGTTGACGTCACCAGGCTCACTGCTGGGCAGAAGCCTCCGCCTAGCAGTCCCTATGAAGAGCCCAGTATTGGTGCAGTGGCTAGCACAGGGCAGAGGCATTGGTGCAGTGACTAGCACAGGGCAGAGGCATTGGGGCAGTGGCTAGCACAGGGCAGAGGCATTGGTGCAGTGACTAGCACAGGGCAGAGGCATTGGTGCAGTGGCTAGCACAGGGCAGAGGCATTGGTGCAGTGGCTAGCACAGGGCAGAGGCATTGGTGCAGTGGCTAGCACAGGGCAGAGGCATTGGTGCAGTGGCTAGCACAGGGCAGAGGCATTGGTGCAGTGACTAGCACAGGGCAGAGGCATTGGTGCAGTGGCTAGCACAGGGCAGAGGCATTGGTGCAGTGGCTAGCACAGGGCAGAGGCATTGGTGCAGTGACTAGCACAGGGCAGAGGCATTGGTGCAGTGACTAGCACAGGGCAGAGGCATTGGTGCAGTGACTAGCACAGGGCAGAGGCATTGGTGCAGTGGCTAGCACAGGGCAGAGGCATTGGTGCAGTGACTAGCACAGGGCAGAGGCATTGGTGCAGTGGCTAGCACAGGGCAGAGGCATTGCTGCAGTGACTAGCACAGGGCAGAGGCATTGGTGCAGTGGCTAGCACAGGGCAGAGGCATTGGGGCAGTGGCTAGCACAGGGCAGAGGCATTGGTGCAGTGGCTAGCACAGGGCAGAGGCATTGGTGCAGTGGCTAGCACAGGGCAGAGGCATTGGTGCAGTGGCTATCACAGGGCAGAGGCATTGGTGCAGTGGCTAGCACAGGGCAGAGGCATTGGTGCAGTGGCTAGCACAGGGCAGAGGCATTGGTGCAGTGGCTAGCACAGGGCGGAGGCATTGGTGCAGTGGCTAGCACAGGGCGGAGGCATTGGTGCAGTGGCTAGCACAGGGCGGAGGCATTGGTGCAGTGGCTAGCACAGGGCGGAGGCATTGGTGCAGTGGCTAGCACAGGGCGGAGGCATTGGTGCAGTGACTAGCACAGGGCAGAGGCATTGGTGCAGTCAAGACAACAATGGATCAGGGCAACAGGATTTTCTTTTAGCTTTTTCCACAGTAAGAAAAGGGAGGTTTCTAGAGATGTTTTGAGGTACAGGTGACATGAACAGACAAGCAATTGAATATAGGGGGTGAAAGAAAGATTATAAATTAAACATAACCCCAAGATGGTGGACAAGTTGCCCAGGAGTTACAGAGTTACGGTAGAACCACTCACTGAGATGGAAATATCAGGTTTAAGTAGGTTAGTAGATTGTGGAAGTTCAGTTTTTGAAAGATTCAGTTTCAGATAGAGAGAGGACATGATGTTAGAGACGGCAGTCAAGGCCTAGTTAGAGGCGGGTAGAAAGTCATTGATCTTTAAAACAACCCATGCTGCTGCCATTCTCTCCTTCTCTCTCCTTGGTCCTGGTGCAGCATCTATTCATTGTCCCCACCTCCAGTAGTGGTGGCAGAGGAGCCTCTGGGCCTATGTATATCCTGTACAGCCACATCCACATAGGCCCAACCAGGGACTGCGTACACGGACTCGGAGACATTTATATATACATGAAAACAAAACCACCTCCCTCCGCATCATCCCTGTAATTGTCAGCACATTAAATGTATGTCAGCAAATTACATGCCCGCCCATATAATTGCCACATTCCTCAATGACTGTACAGAAACGAGGGCAGCCGAGATGACACGCGTAATTCACATTGCTTCCACTAGTTATCAGCAGAGAGCTGCACTGCTCTACACTCTGCGCAGCAGTCTCTTAGTGCTGGAATTCTATTCACTGAGGGATACAGTAATGAGAGGGTTATACTTGACATCAGTATATTCTATTTACAACCATATTTGCAGAGAAGAAGATGACGGATAGAAAAAAGACGAATGACCCCTCCGGTGCAGGTTCCCACCGCCACCACCCTACACTACTTAAGGCTACTTTCACACTTGCGTTGTGGTTTTCCGATATTGAGATTCGGCAGAGGATCTCAATACCGGGGGGAAAAAAAAAGTTTCCGTTTAGTCCCCATGCATTCTGAAAAAACCACAACACAAAACCGAAACAATGTAAGTCAATGGTGACGGATCTGTTTTTTTTAAGGAGCCTAAAAAACTGTATCCATCACTCATTGACTTTCAATGTATTTAGTGACGGATCCGATTTGTTCCATTTTGATTTCATACAACCCATCCTAACAGAACCGATGCATCCTGATGTGCAAAATCGAAACGGATCCGTTTAATTCCGGTATTAAGATCCTCTGCCGGATCTCAATACCGGAATTAACAACGCAAGTGCGAGACAAGCCTAAACCAAACACTTGCTCTACGCGCCTCCTTATAATTTGTCAGCCCTACCTTTTATGCATTCAAGGCCACACGGCTATTTCAAGGCTGAATATTTTTTTGGGTGGGACGTGCCAAATATTTATTTACAAATTATTTTCAGGTAAATATATGATAGTATTTAAAGGAGTTGTGCAGGCAGTATATATTGTTGACCTGTCCTCAGGATAGGTCATCAATATCTGATCAGTGGTGGTCTGACCCCCAGCACCCCTGCCGATCAGCAGTTTGAAGAGGAGGCGGAGCTCCATGTGATCAATGCTTCCTGTTCGTTACGCTACACTTCGTCTTGGAAGTGCAGTGTAATGATGAGTACTTGTATTTACACTGAGCTGACGCTGCAAGAGACGGCGTATGATGTATGATGTAAAGACTCGCATGGTATGATGGTATGATGTAAAGGCTTGCATGGAGCGCCACTTCCTCATCATACCTCCTCATCATACAGATTAGATATTGATGGTGACCTATCCTGTGGAGAGGTCATCAATATATATGGCCAGACAACCCCTTTAATTTCCATGATTTTTTAGTCCAGGGAAATAAAAAAATAAAAATAATTCCACCCTGTTTTTGTTTGCATTTTCTTTTACAGCGTTTACCGTTAAAATTAATATAAGGTATTTGTCCTATGAAGGAGCTTTTACTTTTAAAGTGGTTATCAGAGAATTTGCTATTGATGGCCTAGCGGTCATCAATATCTGATTGGCGGGGGTCTGACTCCCGGCACTGCCATCGATCGAAAAAGCAGCTGGTCTGTGCTGCGATTTCTTCACGGATTACCGAGCACAGCGACGTCCATTGTATAGTGGCTGTGCTTGGTATTGAAGCTGTGCCCAATTTGCTTGACTGGGACTGAGCTGCATCTAGGCTGCATGACTGATGTAAGGTGAAATCTCTGGCCTAGGACGAGGCCTAAGTGTTCACTGAGCGCGGCTGTCCCAGGAGTTCAACCCCCGTTGATTTGATTTTATACCGCTGACCTTTCCTGCTCCAGATTGTGGGTTTCCAACAGATACATATTTCCAACAGAGATGAGCGAAGTTCTCAAAACTTCAATTGGGCTGCTTCACCGAATTTCACAAAGAAATTTGCTTCATGACAAATTACTTTGTCAGGAAGCACATTTCTTTGTGAGTAGCAGGCGCAATGACGGGGAACGGCGATGGTGCCGCCACCCCCCTCCCTCCTCTGTCATTGAACCCCTCAGATGCACCGTTCATCGCTGATCGCGGCATCTGAGATGACTTTTGATGGCTGTCAGGGGTTAATCTGTTAAAAAAAAAAAATACTCACCTTATCCATTTGATCGTGAAGAGTCTGCCGCGGCCATCTTGACTGAAGATCCAGCGCAAAATCTTTTGCGATGCGTGATGATGTCATCGCGTTGACTGGCGTGGTGATGTCATACGTCACCCCGCATGAGATTTTGCCTGGGATCTTCGATCAAGATGGCCACGGAAGACTCTTCATGATCAAATGGATAAGGTGAGTATAATTTTTTATTTTTTTTACCAACGTTTTAGGGAAAATTTATTCGTTACCACAAAGCACGAGGAAATTTGGCTTCACGGCGAATTGAATTTTCCCTGAAAGGTGAACTTTGATTCACTCAACGCCAATTGCCAATGATGCATATAGAAATCATCTTGCATTAAAGGGTTTATCCAGCCCCTATAATGCCCCCCACAATGCCCGGGCCCCTCATACAGATTATACTTACCCCTCTCCGCGGCACATGCGACTCTCCTGATGCCCCACAGCCTCCGGCCGCATCTCCCCGTTGCGCAGATCAATAGTATCGCAGTTGACGCTAGGGAAGCTCATCCCAGTTGTGGCCTGCTATTGGCTGCACCCCATCGCCTGATGTTTTGATCCACCAGATAGGGAGATGCAGCGATGGCCATCAGAAGCTCAGTGGCGTGCCCAAGGGGTGGGGGGGAGTGCTAGCAGGTCCAGAAGCAATGAGCGCTTCCATTAATACAGATACATTGCTGAAGCGCTGATACCCACATACTGCAGCGGGGCAGGGAGCGGAGGGCATAGTTCCCTGCCCCGCCGCCGATCACCGCCATAGGCTTCAGGCCTAGCAGGCCTGAAGCCTATGCGGTAGTAAAGTCCCGGCGCAGGCGCGCGTGATGATGTCATCGCGCGCGCCTGTACCGGGACTCAGCAGCACAGTGCCGGGACTCTGCGAGCAAGAGCAGGTGAGTATTCAGCTTTTTGGGTTTTTTTTCATTTTTTTTTCTTTTGGGGGACATGAGGGTGCCGGGGTGCACACAGGAGGACGCGTGGGGAGAAAATATGGTGGGATACTGTGCGGGGGCAAATTTTTTTATTTTATGTGCCAACTTTGTGGGACATGAGGGGGTGCACACAGAAGGACGTGAGGGGGGAATATGGTGGGATACTGTGTGGGGGCAAATTATTATTGGAGGGATAGGTGGGGGGAAAATACTATATGGGCAATGTGGGGGACACTACTGTATGGGGGCGGAGTTGGGGACACTACTGTATGGGGGCGGAGTGGGGGACACTACTGTGTGGGGGACACTACTGTATGGGGGCAGAGTGGGGGACACTACTGTATGGAGGCAGTGTGGGGGACACTACTGTATGGAGGCAGTGTGGGGGACACTACTGTGTGGGGGCCGTGTGGGGGACACTACTGTGTGGGGGACACTACTGTATTGGGGTAGTGTGGGGGACACTACTGTATTGGGGTAGTGTGGGGGACACTACTGTATTGGGGTAGTGTGGGGGACACTACTGTATTGGGGTAGTGTGGGGGACACTACTGTATGGGGGCAGTGTGGGGGACACTACTGTATGGGGGGCAGTGTGGGGGACACTACTGTGTGGGGGACACTACTATGTGGGGGCAGTGTGGGGGAAATTACTGTGTGGGGGGCAGTGTGGGGGAAATTACTGTGTGGGGGCAGCGTGGGGGACGTTGCTTTTGGAGAGGCACTGTATTGGCCATTCTATTATTTCTGGGGACACTATACAGGGATTATTACCTGGAGCACATTATAGAGTGTTATTATTACTGAGGGCACTCTAGAGGACATTATAGCTTCTGTGGACACTATAGGGACATTTGGGGTAATTTATCAAACTGGTGTAAAGTAGAACTGGCTTAGTTGCCCATAGCAGCCAATCAGGTTCCACCATTCATATTTGACAGCTCCTTTGGAAATCCAGTTCTACTTTACACCAGTTTGATAAATGACCCCAATCTTTTCAGCAGTATATTACCTGGGACATTGGGGAGCACAACGGGCACAGTATGGGGGTGGCAGCAGGATGACACTGTGGGGACACCAGGATGGGGGGGTTGATGGAAAAATTTCGAAATCTAACGTCTATGTTACAAACTCTGTAGAGACAAGATGTGGCTGAAAGAATTTGTCATGGCGGTCTAACGGAGGAGAAGAGGAAAGAGAAGATCTACATGACACCAGATGTACCTGGATGTAAGAGGTATGTTGACAAGTATTGGGGGGGTGCCAGAGAAATGACCCGCCCGGGTGCCAAACACCCTGGGCACGCCACTGAGGAACGTATAACCTGTATGAGGTGCCCGGGGTTGGATATCCCCTTTAAGGTGTTTATATATAATATAAAAATTGTAGTACGACAAAATAAAATTTCAGCTATTGCCAGCAGCTCCAGTCGATGAACTGACGGCATTCAGCGGATCACCAGGGTAACTGTCATGAATAATGTATACTGTATATAATGTATTTCAGCAACACCAAATATAATGCATGAGTTTTTTACAGCTAAAAAAACATTCACCCTTTCCATTGCAAAAGATGAAATCGACATCCTGCAGACTTCAGATCTGCAATGCTGCACCTTTTCTGCTGCGCTTTTTTGTATTCAGACATTCTCATCCACTTTCTGGTACTGTACAACAAAGGGGCATAGCTATAGCAGGCATGCTCAACCTGCAGCCCTCCAGCTATTGCAAAACTACAACTCCCAGCATGCCTGAACAGCCTACAGCAGGGCATTGTGGGAGTTGTAGTTTTATAACAGCTGGAGGGCCACAGGTTGAGCATGCCTGCTATAGAGGAAGCAGGGGAAGCAGCTGCTTTGGGGCCCCAACTCAGAAGGGGCCCACCCAGGAGGAGGACTAAAAGATTTTATTGTCAGCAAAAATTTGCTGTGGGGCCCAGTCATTTCTAGTTATGCCACTGGTACAACACGATTGCAGGATGATACGTTTTACTTACCGTACACTGATACATTGTAACAGTCGATCAGGGCAGGAAAGAGATGCTTTGGATTGTCTAGACCAGGCATCAGCAACCTTCGGCACTCCAACTGCTGTTAAACTACAACTCCCAGCATGCACACTTACTCAGCTATTCTTGTAACTGCTCTAGAAGTGAATGGAGGATTCTGGGAGTTTCAGAACAGCTGGAGTGTCGGAGGTTGCTGATCTCTGGTCTAGACTGAATGCAATTGTGACAAAGCTCTGTATGTCGGAAATCTAGGCAATCTCAATATACAGAAGACTGTGAAACACGTTTTGTTTATATGCTGGACTCCTCTGCCGTGTATATTGTATATTCAATAAATCCGAAAAATGTCTATTTAATGAGATGTTCACAAGAGCAGGAGGCCGTGCGGTAGCTGACACCTGAGGAGCACGGTTTGTTATTATGCGGATATATTAGTAACTGATTCACGATGACTCGGTTTTATAGGTTATTTATGACTTATAGTCAGCCTGACATCTCATGAGGCAGAGCGCCCTATAATCCTGTACAAGGTCACCGGAAACCGGTGCTGGATTTAGGATCGCTTAGACATGTTTTCTATTTAAAGCCTTGTTTTTACCTATAAAAATTCTTAAAATATTTCATTTGTAAAAATAATAGTGATGGATGTGACCTGCTCACAAGGAGACGATACGGAGATGAGATAAATGTCGCTGTAGACCTACAGACCCCCTAGTGTGGCTGGACCCACGGTGGTAATCATGCTTACCTGATGCCTGCCGCTAGGTTCTGGTTCCATTGCGGCCGCTCTGCAAGTCCCAGGTCTCCCTGCGTCAACATCCTGATGTATCACATAATACAAACTGGATGTTGAGGTGGGGAGACCTGGGACCTGCAGAGCTGACAGAAGCATTGATGGAGGGGATCAGGAAAGTATAATTACCATGTGGGTCTGGTCATGCTAGGGAAGGGGTGCTCAAGCTGAACCCTTGCACCAGGGCCCATGAGCCTTTAGCTACGCCCCTGACTGTCACCCCAGGCTCCCATATAATAATTGACCATAAAAATTTAGCAATAGACAACCACGTTTAAAGGGGTTGTCCAGGAGTTCTGTTGAGAAAGCCTCGCAATAACTGGACTCAGAGGTGCCATGTCCCCAAGTGATCTGTTACTGCTGGGTCACAAGCCTCTCGAAGGCGTCACCACTAAGGCTAGTAACTGGCACATGTAACTCTACCCATGCTGAAAATTGACAAATACAGTTGCAAGAAAAAGTATGTGAACCCTTTGGAATGATATGGATTTCTGCACAAATTGGTCATAAAATGTGATCTGATCTTCATCTCAAGTCACAACAATAGACAATCACAGTCTGCTTAAACTAATAACACACAAAGTATTAAATGTTACCATGTTTTTATTGAACACACCATGTAAACATTCACACTGCAGGTGGGAAAAGTATGTGAACCCCTAGACATTATATTACAGTCCTGTATGAACATTTCCATTGGCATCCTGATTTACCTAATGACAAAGACCATCAGTCAGGTTCAGTTGGGTTTTATTCTGCCTGGTTTCCGTTGAGTTTAATGGGAAAAAAGTGTAGTCACTATACAAAATTCTGATGGACCCCACTTTGGAGGTGACCCTGGTGGCATTAGAACAAGGGAAGGGCGTGAACAATCCACACTGACATAACACTGATCATAATGGGACTTTTACTTCATATTACCAGCACCAAACTAAAGCTCTTTTCACATGGAAAATTTCAAAAACATATTGATCACTCAAAGGGCAGTTGCATCTTTTGATCATATATTTTTAGATATACTGCTATATAGACAGTATGCGTTGTCACCTGTTGGTAGTAGTATGTTGTAGCGGTAATGGTGGCATTGCTCATGGGGCGGCTGTACCACTGCCACAGGGCTAGTGGGGATGTCCTCAGTTGCCACTTTTGAAGTTTTGAATTGGTGGGTATATCACTCCAGGCTTGGCAGCATGGTAACACTGAAGCAGGATGCCATGTGACCCACTTGGGTGGAGCCTGTGAGGAGCATTTATAGTCATCTCTATTCCTGCCAAAATTAGTATGGGGCCTAATAGAGTAAGACCAAGCATGCCCAGGACAGAGCTTGCCTGAGGAGCATGACTGAGAAGTACTCCAGAATGTTTACCTCCACTTGCTGTGTTCACTAACGTTCAACTGTACTGACCTACTGTAAGTGTCTCCAATTCTCGCACCAACCCAAACCCTTCTTGTTTGCTCACACCTAGGGATGAGCAAACCCGAACTGTATAGTTTTTTTGTATAGAATTTTGGGGTGTCCGTGACACGGACCCGAACCCGGACATGTTCGTAAAAGTCCGGGTTCGGTGTTCGTCGCTTTCTTGGCGCTTTTTGAAAGGCTGCAAAGCAGCCAATCAACAAGCGTCATACTACTTGCCCCAAGAGGCCGTCACAGCCATGCCTACTATTGGCATGGCTGTGATTGGCCAGAGCACCATGTGACCCAGCCTCTATTTAAGCTGGAGTCACATAGCGCCGCCCGTCACTCTGCTCTGATTAGCGTAGGGAGAGGTTGCGGCTGCGACAGTAGGGCGAGATTAGGCTGATTAACTCCTCCAAAAGACTCCATCCATTGATCGATCTGCAGCTGTGGATGATTGAACTGCTGCTATTGAATTGCTCACTTTTTTTAGGCTGCCCAGAGCGTTTTTCAGTCACTTTTTTCTGGGGTGATCGGCGGCCATTTTGTGTCCTGTGTTGCGCCAGCACAAGCTGCGACCAAGTGCATTTAACCCTTAATGGTGTGGTTGTTTTTTGGCTAAAGCCTACATCAGGGTCAAGCTGTCACACAAGTGCATTTAACCAGCAATAGTCTGTTTATTTTTTGGCCATATACTACATCAGGGGCAAGCTGTGCCTGTCACCAAGTGCATTTAACCCTCAATGGTGTGGTTGTTTTTTTGGCTAAATCCTACATCAGGGTGAAGCTGTCACACCAAGTGCATTTAACCAGCAATAGTCTGTTTATTTTTTTGGCCATATACTACATCAGGGGCAAGCTGCACCTGTCACCAAGTGCATTTAACCCTCAGTAGTGTGGTTGGTCAAGCTGTCACACCAAGTGCATTTAACCAGCAATAGTCTGTTTATTTTTTGGCCATATACTACATCAGGGGCAAGCTGCGCCTGTCACCAAGTGCATTTAACCCTCAGTAGTGTGGTTGGTCAAGCTGTCACACCAAGTGCATTTAACCATCAATAGTGTGGTTATTTTTTGGCCATATCCCAGTCTAATTCTGTCAGTAAACGTATACCTGTCACCCAGCGCCTAAATACTAGGCCTCAAGTTTATATCCAGCTAAATCTGTCGTTACTGGTGTGGCTGGTCAAGTTATTTAGTGTCCGTCAAAGCACATTTTTTGTTCTGGGTTGAAATACAATTCCCAATTTAGCAATTTCCTAATTTAGTGGTTTCTGCTGTATCAGGCCTACTTTAAATTTATCCCTAAAAGGGTATATCCGATTCAAGGTGCACATAGGGTCATTCTGAATAACTTCACACACACGCTACTGTGCATTTCCAAGTCTAATTCTGTCAGTAAATCTATACCTGTCACCCAGCGCCTAAATACTAGGCCTCAAATTTATATCCAGCTAAATCTGTCGTTACTGCTGTACTGTTGTGGCTGGGCAAGTTATTTAGTGTCCGTCAAAGCACATTTTTTGTTCTGGGTTGAAATACAATTCCCAATTTAGCAATTTCCTAATTTAGTGGTTTCTGCTGTATCAGAGCTATTTGAAATCTATTCCTAAAAGGGTATATAATATTCAAGGTGCACATAGGGTCATTCTGAATAACTTCACACACACGCTACTGTGCATTTCCAAGTCTAATTCTGTCAGTAAACCTATACCTGTCACCCAGCGCCTAAATACTAGGCCTCAAATTTATATCCAGATAAATCTGTCGTTACTGCTGTACTGTTGTGGCTGGGCAAGTTATTTAGTGTCCGTCAAAACACATTTTTTGTTCTGGGTTGAAATACAATTCCCAATTTAGCAATTTCCTAAATTAGTGGTTTCTGCTGTATCAGGCCTACTTTAAATACATCCCTAAAAGGGTATATCAGAATCAAGGTGCTGATAGGGTCATTCTCAATAACTTCACACAAACGCTACTGTGCATATCCCAGTCTAATTCTGTCCGTAAAACGTATACCTGTCACCCAGCGCCTAAATACTAGGCCTCAAATTCATAGTCAGCTAAATCTGTGGTTACTGCTGTGCCTGTATTAGTGTAATACGGTACTTAAATAGATAGCCAGATAGTGTTAGGTGTCTGTAAAAAAAGGCCTGAATTTGAATTCAATACATTGGGCCAAATAATATTTTTGTTGTTGTGGTGAACGATAACAATGAGGAAAACATCTAGTAAAGGACGCGGACGTGGACATGGTCGTGGTGGTGTTAGTGGACCCTCTGGTGCTGGGAGAGGACGTGGCCGTTCTGCCACATCCACACGTCCTAGTGTACCAACTACCTCAGGTCCCAGTAGCCGCCAGAATTTACAGCGATATATGGTAGGGCCCAATGCCGTTCTAAGGATGGTAAGGCCTGAGCAGGTACAGGCATTAGTCAATTGGGTGGCCGACAGTGGATCCAGCACGTTCACATTATCTCCCACCCAGTCTTCTGCAGAAAGCGCACAGATGGCGCCTGAAAACCAACCCCATCAGTCTGTCACATCACCCCCATGCATATCAGGGAAACTGTCTGAGCCTCAAGTTATGCAGCAGTCTCTTATGCTGTTTGAAGACTCTGCTGGCAGGGTTTCCCAAGGGCATCCACCTAGCCCTTCCCCAGCGGTGGAAGACATAGAATGCACTGATGCACAACCACTTATGTTTCCTGATGATGAGGACATAGGAATACCACCTCAGCAAGTCTCTGATGATGACGAAACACAGGTGCCAACTGCTGCGTCTTTCTGCAGTGTGCAGACTGAACAGGAGGTCAGGGATCAAGACTGGGTGGAAGACGATGCAGGGGACGATGAGGTCCTAGACCCCACATGGAATGAAGGTCGTGCCACTGACTTTCACAGTTCGGAGGAAGAGGCAGTGGTGAGACCGAGCCAACAGTGTAGCAAAAGAGGGAGCAGTGGGCAAAAGCAGAACACCCGCCGCCAAGAGACTCCGCCTGCTACTGCCCGCCGCCATCTGGGACCGAGCACCCCAAAGGCAGCTTCAAGGAGTTCCCTGGCATGGCACTTCTTCAAACAATGTGCTGACGACAAGACCCGAGTGGTTTGCACGCTGTGCCATCAGAGCCTGAAGCGAGGCATTAACGTTCTGAACCTTAGCACAACCTGGATGACCAGGCACCTGCATGCAAAGCATGAACTGCAGTGGAGTAAACACCTTAAAAACAAGGAAGTCACTCAGGCTCCCCCTGCTACCTCTTCTGCTGCTGCCGCCTCGGCCTCTTCTGCTGCTGCCGCCTCGGCCTCTTCTGCTGCTGCCGCCTCGGCCTCTTCCTCCGCCTCTGGAGGAACGTTGGCACCTGCCGCCCAGCAAACAGGGGATGTACCACCAACACCACCACCTCCGTCACCAAGCATCTCAACCATGTCACACGGCAGCGTTCAGCTCTCCATCTCACAAACATTTGAGAGAAAGCGTAAATTCCCACCTAGCCACCCTCGATCCCTGGCCCTGAATGCCAGCATTTCTAAACTACTGGCCTATGAAATGCTGTCATTTAGGCTGGTGGACACAGACAGCTTCAAACAGCTCATGTCGCTTGCTGTTCCCACAGTATGTTGTCCCTAGCCGGCACTACTTCTCCAAGAGAGCCGTGCCTTCCCTGCACAACCAAGTATCCAATAAAATCAAGTGTGCACTGCGCAACGCCATCTGTGGCAAGGTCCACCTAACTGCACACTGGGTAAATGTAGTGGCAGCTGGGCCCCAGGCGGAGAGCTGTTTGGCGCATGTCCTTCCGTCGCCAAGGATCACAGGGCAACATTCTTTGCCTCCTGTTGCCTCCTCCTCCTACTCGGCTTCCTACTCCTCTTCTTCCACCTGCTCATCCAGTCAGCCACACACCTTCACCACCAACTTCAGCACAGCCCGGGGTAAACGTCAGCAGGCCATTCTGAAACTCATATGTTTGGGGGACAGGCCCCACACCGCACAGGAGTTGTGGCGGGGTATAGATCAACAGACCGACGAGTGGTTGCTGCCGGTGAGCCTCAAGCCTGGCCTGGTGGTGTGCGATAATGGGCGAAATCTCGTTGCAGCTCTGGGACTAGCTGAATTTGGTGGTGCAGAAGTTCGTTCACAACTACCCCGACATGTCAGAGCTGCTGCATAAAGTGCGGGCCGTCTGTTCGCGCTTCCGGCGTTCACATCCTGCCGCTGCTCGCCTGTCTGCGCTACAGCGTAACTTCGGCCTTCCCGCTCACCGCCTCATATGCGACGTGCCCACCAGGTGGAACTTCACCTTGCACATGCTGGACAGACTGTGCGAGCAGCAGCAGGCCATAGTGGAGTTTCAGCTGCAGCACGCACGGGTCAGTCGCACTACGGAACAGCACCACTTCACCACCAATGACTGGGCCTCCATGCGAGACCTGTGTGCCCTGTTGCGCTGTTTTGAGTACTCCACCAACATGGCCAGTGGCGATGACGCCGTTATCAGCGTTACAATACCACTTCTATGTCTCCTTGAGAAAACACTTAGGGCGATGATGGAAGAGGAGGTGGCCCAGGAGGAGGAGGAGGAAGAGGGGTCATTTTTAGCACTTTCAGGCCAGTCTCTTCGAAGTGACTCAGAGGGAGGTTTTTTGCAACAGCAGAGGCCAGGTACAAATGTGGCCAGCCAGGGCCCACTACTGGAGGACGAGGAGGACGAGGATGAGGAGGAGGTGGAGGAGGATGAGGATGAAGCATGGTCACAGCGGGGTGGCACCCAACGCAGCTCGGGCCCATCACTGGTGTGTGGCTGGGGGGAAAGGCAGGACGATGACGATACGCCTCCCACAGAGGACAGCTTGTCCTTACCCCTGGGCAGCCTGGCACACATGAGCGACTACATGCTGCAGTGCCTGCGCAACGACAGCAGAGTTGCCCACATTTTAACGTGTGCGGACTACTGGGTTGCCACCCTGCTGGATCCACAGTACAAAGACAATGTGCCCACCTTACTTCCTGCACTGGAGCGTGATAGGAAGATGCGCGAGTACAAGCGCACGTTGGTAGACGCGCTACTGAGAGCATTCCCAAATGTCACAGGGGAACAAGTGGAAGCCCAAGGCCAAGGCAGAGGAGGAGCAAGAGGTCGCCAAGGCAGCTGTGTCACGGCCAGCTCCTCTGAGGGCAGGGTTAGCATGGCAGAGATGTGGAAAAGTTTTGTCAACACGCCACAGCTAACTGCACCACCACCTGATACGCAACGTGTTAGCAGGAGGCAACATTTCACTAACATGGTGGAACAGTACGTGTGCACACCCCTCCACGTACTGACTGATGGTTTGGCCCCATTCAACTTCTGGGTCTCTAAATTGTCCACGTGGCCAGAGCTAGCCTTTTATGCCTTGCAGGTGATGGCCTGCCCGGCGGCCAGCGTTTTGTCTGAACGTGTATTCAGCACGGCAGGGGGCGTCATTACAGACAAACGCAGCCGCCTGTCTACAGCCAATGTGGACAAGCTGACGTTCATAAAAATGAACCAGGCATGGATCCCACAGGCCCTGTCCATCCCTTGTGCAGATTAGACATTAACTACCTCCCCTTAACCATATATTATTGGACTCCAGGGCACTTCCTCATTCAATCCTATTTTTATTTTCATTTTACCATTATATTGCGAGGCTACCCAAAGTTGAATGAACCTCTCCTCTGTCTGGGTGCCGGGGCCTAAATATATGCCAATGGACTGTTCCAATGTTGGGTGACGTGAAGCCTGATTCTCTGCTATGACATGCAGACTGATTCTCTGCTGACATGAAGCCAGATCCTCTGTTACGGGACCTCTCTCCTCTGCCTGGGTGCTGGGCCTAAATATATGCCAATGGACTGTTGCAGTGGTGGCTGACATGAAGGCTGATTCTCTGCTATGACATGCAGACTGATTCTCTGCTGACATGAAGCCAGATCCTCTGTTACGGGACCTCTCTCCTCTGCCTGGGTGCTGGGCCTAAATATATGCCAATGGACTGTTGCAGTGGTGGCTGACGTGAAGCCTGATTCTCTGCTATGACATGCAGACTGATTCTCTGCTGACATGAAGCCAGATTCTCTGTTACGGGACCTCTCTCCTCTGCCTGGGTGCTGGGCCTAAATATATGACAATGGACTGTTGCAGTGGTGGCTGACGTGAAGCCTGATTCTCTACTATGACATGCAGACTGATTCTCTGCTGACATGAAGCCAGATCCTCTGTTACGGGACCTCTCTCCTCTGCCTGGGTGCTGGGCCTAAATATATGACAATGGACTGTTGCAGTGGTGGCTGACGTGAAGCCTGATTCTCTGCTATGACATGCAGACTGATTCTCTGCTGACATGAAGCCAGATTCTCTGTTACGGGACCTCTCTCCTCTGCCTGGGTGCTGGGCCTAAATATATGACAATGGACTGTTGCAGTGGTGGCTGACGTGAAGCCTGATTCTCTGCTATGACATGCAGACTGATTCTCTGCTGACATGAAGCCAGATCCTCTGTTACGGGACCTCTCTCCTCTGCCTGGGTGCTGGGCCTAAATATATGCCAATGGACTGTTGCAGTGGTGGCTGACATGAAGGCTGATTCTCTGCTATGACATGCAGACTGATTCTCTGCTGACATGAAGCCAGATCCTCTGTTACGGGACCTCTCTCCTCTGCCTGGGTGCTGGGCCTAAATATATGCCAATGGACTGTTGCAGTGGTGGCTGACGTGAAGCCTGATTCTCTGCTATGACATGCAGACTGATTCTCTGCTGACATGAAGCCAGATTCTCTGTTACGGGACCTCTCTCCTCTGCCTGGGTGCTGGGGCCTAAATATCTGAGAATGGACTGTTCCAGTGGTGGCTGACGTGAAGCCAGATTCTCTGCTATGGGACCTCTCTCCAATTGATATTGGTTAATTTTTATTTATTTTAGTTTTATTTTAATTCATTTCCCTATCCACATTTGTTTGCATGGGATTTACATACATGTTGCTGCCTTTTGCAGCCCTCTAGCCCTTTCCTGGGCTGTTTTACAGCCTTTTTAGTGCCGAAAAGTTCAGGTCCCTATTGACTTCAATGGGGTTCGGGTTCGGGACGAAGTTCGGATCGGGTTCGGATCCCGAACCCGAACATTTCCGGGAAGTACGGCCGAACTTCTCGAACCCGAACATCCAGGTGTCCGCTCAACTCTACTCACAACATTATCTGTGGTTGCATTGTGGATTATGGGGAGGAGACCATGGCTCCTTTGTCATTTTCTGCTACAAGGAATGACCAGGGATGAAGTCTAATAGATCATCCTATCCTGGCATGAAGGGGTTGGTGGGTAGTTGCTTGGACCAAGAAGAGGACCTCATGATTTTTGAGGTTCCATAACCTCCATGTTGGAACCCATGCTCTCCATGATATGTGTCCGTTCACTTCTAGTTATTGTGAATATTTTACTGCTGCTTTATACAAAGTTTCATGTGTTTTTGCATCTGGCCCATCCTGTGATACTTTGGACATATGCCTTTTCTGGTCTGACCACTTATTTTAGACATGGATGATGCTTATGTAATATTTCCTAGGAGGTCCTAAGGGGTAGAAAAGGCCATAGACTTTACAGGGAAATTTCCCGGTGGGCCGATGCCTCCTCACATCAGGCCAGTGGAAGTTTTTGGGGATGTATTTGTGCTGCCGGCAGTATTTTGTAACGGACTGTGGTATTTGGATCTGTTGGGGTGGCATAATGTGCCACAATATGGTGTTGCTGGCCTTGCCTTCCATCAATTTGGATCTGACTACAAAACGGGGGCCACTTTTGGTATTATTTCCAGGGCCACTTTAAGTTCCCAGTCCGCCCCTGGGTCCTAGGATCAGTAACACTGGGAAACCTGTTCCTCTGGAAATCAGAACCAAAGTGCAAATTGTCAAAAAAGAGTGAAGGCTTTAATAAGACTCCTATAAAAAAACGTTAGTCATTGCCTAGCAGAATTATTTTTTAATCCCCCACTATTAATGTGGGGTTAGGCTGAAATGACTGACATTCCTCCAGATTTCAGTATTCTCTAGCCATGTCGTATATAATGAGAGGAATATAAATGTGAGATATCAGCCGGAGCACATCAGAGATTCAACAGTCCAACTGAGGTCATTGCCTCCACCTGTGAAATAAACCAGCATGGCTATAGGACGTTCTGTGTGCACAGCTGGAGTATGGCTTCTAGCGGCTTATATCATACTCAGTCTACAGGGAGCAGGTCAGTGCAAAGTCTGTCTCATGTATTCCATATCCCATATCAGTCTCATAATATTCTTTCTTTCTTTCTTTCTTTCTTTCTTTCTTTCTTTCTTTCTTTCTTTCTTTCTTTCTTTCTTTCTTTCTTTCTTTCTTTCTTTCTTTCTTTCTTCTTATATCTATCTATGTATCTCATATCTCTCTATCTATCTATTTATCTATCTATCTATCTATCTATCTATCTATCTATCTTTCTTTTATCTATCTATCTATGTTCAAAATAGTTCTACATCATTAACCATATAAATAATTGTTTTTGTTTGAAGTGATATTTCTACATAGCAATAATGTATTTCTACATGTAGTAGAGTAATAGAAAAAACAGACCTAACAATTAGGACATGCATGCCGCTCATTCTGAGTAACTGACTCATTAATTGTAAGTGGTGTGCGCAAAATAATAGAAGTGAGGAGTGAATTTATGAAGTCAATCATTTTGTGGTCTAACAGGTGTCAATTTTGGCCCTTATTTAAGGTAGGAGGGAGTCAAATGTTTCACATGTTGGTTATAGTGCATTTCCTTCTGAAATACTGGGGGAAATGGGTTTTTCCATATGTCGTTCTGATGAAGAACATACTTTGGTTAAAAAGTTGATTGGGGTGGGAAAAACATATAGAGAAGTGCAACAAAATGGCTGCTCAGCTAAAGGGATCTCAAATCACGCTGAAGGGAGCCGGCAACAACTGTTTGGATGGATTTAAGAATTGCCAAAATGGCTAAAATGGCAAAGGTTCAGCCAATGATCACCTCCAGAAAGATCAAATAAGATCGGAAGTTACCAGTGAGTCCTGCTACAATCAGAAGACAATGAAGGGAAGTCAAGTAACCAGCAAAAGCAAGTCCTGAATGGGTTAAAATTTACCAAGGAACACATGGAATGGCGCAAAATGAAATGGTGCAACATTTTATGGAATGATGAAAGCAAAATGGTTCTTTTTGGGTCTAGTGGCCGCAGACAGTAAGTCAGACGACCTTTGAGTACTGAATTCAAACCACAGTACATTAGGAAGATGGTAAAGCATGGTGGAGCATAAATCATGATATGATGTTTCTCATACCGTGGTTTTGGTCCTATTTATTGCATACGAGGAATCGTGGATGAGATTGAATATATCAAAATACTTGAGGAGATCATGTTGATCTAAGCCGAAGAAGAAGTTCCCCCTGAAAAGGGTGTTTCAACACAACAATGACCCAAATACACCAGTAAGCAAACAATAACTTGGTTAAAGACATACAGAATTAAAGTAATGGAGTGGTCGGCCCAATCTCCCGACTGCAATCTCATACAGAACTTGTGAGGTGACATAAAAAATGAGTTTTCTGAGGCAAAATCCAAAAAAGCTGAAAAATTGCGGAATACAGTCCAATCATCCTGGACTGGAATACCTGTTCAGAGGGGCACGAAATTGGTCGACTCCATGCAACACAGATGTCCAGCAGTTCTCAGAGACAATGGTGATGCCACTAAATAGTAGTTCAGTCATTCAAAGTGAAGTGAAATCTCAAACATTTTATACATTGCATTTTTGAGTTTTTAAAGAAAAATGCAGGGACTGCTATTTTTTTAACATCCTAATATTCCTTTTTCTTTACTTTCTGTAAGAGATTAACACAAAGTGGAGAAATGTTTTTATTGTTTTTGGAATTGAATGTGTATGATTTCCTGTGCATTTAGGGCAAAACTTTATTATTATGATTTTGCGATTTATTTGCTTTTATAAACTCACTGCTATTTTCTTAACACTACTGTATCTCTCATCTATCCACCATCATCCATCTATTATCTATCTATCTATCTATCTATCTATCTACCTATCTATCTATCTATCTGTCTGTCTGTCTATCTATCTATCTATCCACCATGAATCAAAATACATTTGAAATGTTTTCTCTATTTTTTTCTCCAGATGCTCAGACCAACACAACAGCAGGTGAGCGTAGAGGTTTACGCTGTGTGTCTTCTATCACAATATTTTAGTACATAATGAGGATTTGCTATAACACCTAGGTATGATGCTGTGTCGGACCCCCACCCATCAGTACTGGTGACCTATCCAGAGGACAGGTCCTAAGTAAAAAAAAAGTCTTTGAAAATCCCTTAAAAATGTCAAAACCATGGCCTCTTCCAACCATCTTAGATATTAGGCGAAGCAGGATCCCTAACTGCACAGAGTTGTTTTCAAGATATGTACTAATCCTTAGGAAGGCATTGGTCAGTAATCATAAAGACAATCGCTAACAAGCATTTATAGGAATGGGAAATTAGAATTTTTGTGCTGCACTAACGATCCAATTACCTGATGAATGAGCATTTCGCTCGTTCATTGGGTAATCGGTGATAAATTTACACCGCCAGATCATTGCTATCGAGCCTTACTATGAGGGTCCATTACTCATCATTAGAATACATGATAAGAGGACAATGTCAATCAGCTGCTCCTAAAGCCAGCAAGATATAGTCCTGTGTTAAAAAAGGCATGAACTCGTGAATGAGGAACAATATTTTATCACTTTTTTTTTTTTTACATTTTTGAGGGAATTGGCAAATTGAGTTCCTCTAAAAAAATATATTTTCTCCCTTCTCTCTCCTGGTCAAACCTGAAGAATAGATTTGTTTTGATCTATATGGCAGTTGGCTATATGGACCAATTGTTTTTACATAAATAAATAATAATCCAGCCATAATTATGACTCAGAGGTCCAGAGGGGAATAAATGACATTTGGAGCTGCCTTGAAACTTGGGTCTCTTTTAAAAAAAATCTAAATCTATTAGACTTTATTGATGTGGGAGATGGGCCTTGACAATAATTTTCTCTGGTGGGCCCAAGGAACCCCCAATCCAACCCTGATTATGAGTCATGAAATTCATTCACTCCATCCCATACATGCAATCTAATATGTAGTATGAAGCTACGGTACTTTTGAATTGGTGACTTCTGGTCCCTTAAGGACTTCACTGTGTGTGTTGTACATGGTCTAACCATATGGCGCTGCCTAACATTGTATTATTTTTATTCTTCTTGTAGGTCCACTTGTGCCAGGATGGGGAATCGCTCTTTTAGTATTGATGTCCCTATTTCTTGCTGGAATCTTGTTCTGCCTCTGTTGTGCGGTAAGAGCCTGATGATCTGAACATTTATGATTAGAGATGAGCAAATTTGTGAAATTTAGAAAATAGTCAATTTCCTCCTACAGAGATATATTTCTTATTCTAGAGTATGCCATCCTCTATTGTATTATATAGGGGGGAACTATATCTCCATAGAGGCCATGACCCATCATTGAAAGGGTTGGCAAATTTTCCCAAGTTCCCTCATCTCTCTTTACAATCTATATCTGGTTTTATAGGAATTATTAAACAATGTTTTCTTTTTTTGCAGCCTTTCTGCTGCAGAAACATTGAAGGACAACATGGATTATCCTCTACTGTCAATAGATTGAAATGCTGGGAATGAAGGGCTTGGGGTGCATCTGGGGTTCACAGTCTGTTTCTTGATATCTTGGTATTTTTTTTGTGTTTATCATACATTTCCAAATAGAGCCCCCATATAATACTAAATTGGCAATAGGATATCCTTGACGAAATCTAAAAAGACCCATACAGACCTCTACAGTGAAGTCCTACCCCCTTGACCTCTCTAGGAGGTTTCTGTTTCTAGAAATTTGGCACAAAATTCCAAACAAAGGGCCATTCAAATGATCTTTGATTAGACCGTGTCATCAAATTTCCAGTGGGGTTTTCTAATATAATCTTCAACCTATCAAAAGATCAATTTTTGACATAAAGCCGTGATTCAAATATTTTACTCGTAATACCATAATAGACCACATGGAAATCTGTTCATGATCTATATAGGACACATAGCAGTGTTATGCAGAGAAGTATAGTGCACTAATATACCGTATTTTGCAGTAAATTGCCCAAAACTAATTGTCCTGCCTAACACAAACCATCATAGACAACCTCTAATCTGAGAACCCAACGGTGGATATTTCTAGGGGAAGAGTAAAGGGGTTTCCTAGGCTCCCAATATTGATGATCCAACCTTCGAGGATCTGATACCCAGGCCAGCACCCCCACCCATTGGCTGTTACCTACAGCTTGGAACTGGCACTTTGAATGGAACAACATGCACAGCTCCATTCAAAGTGCTGTGGTCATGTTGGGTTACTGCAGCTCAGCTGCCATTCACTTCAGTTGGAGATGAGCTGAAGTAACTTGGCACAGCCACTATACTTTGAATGGAGATCTGCTTCCAGTTGAGATCTGCAGTAAACAGCTTATCATCTGGGGTGTGGGGTGTGAGACCCTCACCAATTAGAGAATGATGTTCTATCCTAGAGATAGGTCACCAATTTTAGAAGACTGGGAAACTCCTTTAAGCTGGCTATTGATTTCTCCTTTAGTGGCTGTAGGCATCAGGGTGATGTCATGGCTTCCATTTATACAAAAGGCCATACCGCTATGTCAAATTCTTTGTATATGTAGCAGTGGCCAGTGGGTCTCCATGGCACTACTATTCTTGCATCAAAAGTGATGGAACTTCAAATGGAGACAGTGTCAACAAAGCCCTGGAGGTCATTAAGATGAGTTCTTCTTTTCTCTCATCCGAATGTGCTCTAATAAGTGCAAACAGGCAGGAGTTGTCCTGATGGGATAACCCTTTAATGTGTGTAAAACTTCATGGTAAATGTTGATTCAGTACATTTTCAGGAACCATCTCCTGAACAATGACCAAATCAGTTAGAAATTCTTCTTTTGGCCTATTTATACTACTTTATTCCCCTCCAGTCTATTTTTCTGTTTCCCATCTGCGTTTTCTTCAAAACACTGTGGATCCAACACCCTAGTATTTGCAATTCTGGTCTTGGCCTAAATTATTATTACTGTAATATTCTGCTTTGTGATCATTACATCTTTGGTATGCCTTTTTTTGTTAGGTTCTGCATGTATTGTATATTACCACATATGAATATTTGTATACGTATACCGCCCACCATCATGTCACTAAGTAATAAATAGGAAATTAGACAATACGGAGTCTTCTTTGTGTGTGTGTGTGTGTGTGTTTTTTTTTTCCTTTAAAACATTTGTTTATTTGACTGGTAAAATTTTGATTGAGTGCGTTGGTAAGAAAACCATTGGCACTACGGGTTGCGTCTGTCTGTGTTCATTACATGAACAGCATGTTGATTTTATTAGGCACCAGGGCCGTCTTTAATATTGATTGGACCCTGGGCAAAAATTTACTTGGGCCCCCTGGATCCCGCCTTCCCACACCTTAGCAGGCAATCACGCCCTCCACCACACACACAAAAAATCCACACATCTGGTAGAGTCCAGTGAATGACTGTAAATAATTCCAGTACTGAAGACTCCAGCGGCTCAGGATCAGTGTTCTGGGCAGCTGGGCTCAGGCTGGAAGTGGGCACCGCTCTGCAGGAAGGAGACCAGGGCTCGGCTCACCCTAGTGTAACAGTGCATCCCAGCCCCCCACAGTATGCAGTATAGCACCCTATAGTATACAGCACCACACAGTATGCACTATAGCACCCCACACTATACAGTACCCCACAGTATATAGTAGAGCAGTATAGCAGCCCACAGTATACAGCACCCCACAGAATACAACACCTCACAGTATACAGCACCCCAAACAATACACGATACAGCCCCCCACACTATACAGTACAGCAGTATAGCACTCCACACTATACCGCACCCTCAGTATACATTATACAGACCCCCACAGTATACAGTACAGCAGTATAGCCCCCCCACTATACAGGCCCCCCACTATACAGGCCCCCCCACACTATACAGCCCCCCACAGTATACAGGCCCCCACACAGTATACAGGCCCCCACACTATACAGCCCCCCCACAGTATACAGCCCCCCCACAGTATACAGCCCCCCCACAGTATACAGGCCCCCACACAGTATACAGCCCCCCACACAGTATACAGCCCCCCCCACACAGTATACAGTCCACCACACAGTATACAGCCCCCCACAGTATACAGCCCACCACACAGTATACAGCCCCCACACAGTATACAGCCCACCACACAGTATAAAGTCCCACACAGTATACAGCCCCCCACAGTATACAGCCCACCACACAGTATACAGCCCCCACACAGTATACAGCCTCCACACAGTATACAGTCCCACACAGTATACAGCCCTACACAGTATACAGCCCACCACACAGTTCAAGCCCCCACACAGTATACAGCCCCCACACAGTATACAGCCCCCACACAGTATACAGCCCACCACACAGTATACAGACCACCACACAGTATACAGCCCACCACACAGTATACAGTCCCACACAGTATACAGTCCCACACAGTATACAGCCCTCTACAGTATACAGCCCACCACACAGTATACACCCCCCACACAGTATACAGCCCCCACACAGTATACAGCCCACCACACAGTATACAGCCCACTACACAGTATACAGCCCACCACACAGTATACAGTCCCACACAGTATACAGTCCCACACAGTATATAGCCCCCTACAGTATACAGCCCACCACACAGTATACAGCCCCCACACAGTATACAGCCCACCACACAGTATACAGCCCACCACACAGTATACAGCCCCCACACAGTATACAGTCCCACACAGTAAACAGTCCCACACAGTATACAGCCCCCCACAGTATACAGCCCACCACACAGTATACAGCCCCCACACAGTATACAGTCCCACACAGTATACAGCCCCCCACAGTATACAGCACCCCACTATACAGTAGTTTACAGTATATTAACATAACAGCCCCTGTCACCTTTTTCTGATGTAATCTTCACACAAAAAAAGCTCCACAGTTAACTTCTGCAACACTCCTGATAGGACCTGTGATGACCTCATAGCCATGTGACCAGTAATTGCTAGGTTACTGGTCACATGGTGATGATGTCGTTAAGGTCCTAAATCACAACTTTAACACAGTACGATCATGATGCCTGGACTCCTGGTAGAGCTGTCAGCCTGACACCCGGGGCAGTGGCTAGCAGGGCTCAAGAGACTGCTGCCTTGGGCCCCCCAGGAGCAACTGGGCCCGGGGCAGCTGCCCCTTTTGCCCCTTGGTAAAGACGGCCCTGATAGGCACCCACTAATATTTAATTTCTCTTGTGGTGGAACTGTAGAGGAGATAATGCAAGGTATCTCCCCAGATCTTCCAAAAATAACTTTTTTTTTAGCATCCTTCTAACAAAAAGGGATTGTTTGAAGGGCTTTTTTGATTCCCAAGGGTGTAAAATGTATTGCAATTGCTTATATGAAGGGGTTTCTGTAATTTATTCATCAATAGTTATATTTCACCAATTCATCAATTTCACCTACATAATCCTTGACATCGTCCACGTTCACTCAGTCTTTGTCCACTTTAGCTTCCACAATCCAATTTGGTTGAAGCACACAGACCAGTTCAATTGAAGGAGTTGTCTGGCTTAGAAAACCCATTTCAAATACCCTATTAAGAAATCTATGGTTAGAGGAGGGGTCCCTAATTCAAGACCCTCATTCAACTGTCACAGTGGAGAGCAACTGAGCATCTCTTGCTCTTGAAGACTCATCATATCCATTCATGAAATGAACTGTCTATGGATTTGAATTGAAACTGTGCAATTCTTAATTTCCCCTGTGGTGTCACTGTTGAGAAATTGAACACTTGATGCTGATCGCTGGCAGTGTAATCAGAGGGAGAACTAGTCATCAGTTTATTGTGTATGTGTATGATGGGGGGGGCGGAATTGTAACAGATATTAATTCTGCAAAGGTGACAAACTCCTTAAATCAGTAAGTTCTTGCTTTGTGGGAAAAATTGAATACAAAGAGGAAAACTCCAGTCAGTAGATTAAGGAGATAAATAAGACACTGTAGCAATTTTTATAGGGTCATTTTTTGGGGGCTTTTCCACTGCCACCTCTTGAGTCATATTTATTATTATAGGTAAATGTAAAACAGTTAAATTTTCAAATTGTTAGAAGACCTACACAAAACTGCCCAAATTATTTTTTTTAACAAGTCCTGGTAATTATTACTACCGCTATTTATATAAACTACTCCACTGTATGTTAAGACTAATACTAATCAATATTATGTCTCATTATTATCATTTGTCATTATTATTAATATGGTCATACTATAATTAGGATTATTATTAGTAGTATTAATATATTCCTATATAATATTACTATATACTAGTAGTAAAAATACTTTAGTCAATGTGTGATGCCACTTTTAGATGACCATTTTTAGTTGTGCTTAGAAACATGGTAAGAAAAGAAACATAAGCAGTCAGGATGTAAGGGTGGGTTCACATCACATTTTATATCTCCATTTGACAAGCAAGTTAGAAAGAAAAAAGGATACAAAAACGCAGCACACCACATTCTTTACAATGAAACTCAATGGCAAAGGCATCCGTTTAAAGTGTACATTTTTTGTATACATTAAGTGAAAGGAAAAAACATGGTGTGAACCCACCCTAAACAAGTCCATCTAGTGTCCTACAGTATTGATCCAGAAAAAAAGTACAACTAAGCTTATAAATGAGCTGCTATTTCTTCTTATTGTAGGCACCTCTATAGGTACCCTGACATATCATGTCTTTTCAGAGTGCCCTTCAGATCTTCCATTGGACTTCTGTTATCACTATTAGAGAGCTATTACCATGACCACGGACATCTGTTTTCTAGTGTATATTTCCTTGTAGCAGTTAGAAGATATGCCTTGAAACCCTATAACTTAAAAGGGTTGTCCAGCCTTTTTTAAATGATGACATCCTCAAAATAGGCCACCATTAGCTGAACAGTGGGGTCCCAGCACCCCTGTGGATCAGCTGTTTGGTGTAGCTCCATCACCACAGAGTCATTGCCAGAGCTACACAGCACCATCAACATTGTCATGGAGGGAGGGAACTACTACAGAGCTGCTGCCATTGAAGTTAATGACTTTGACCCTATATGCAAATTAGGGCTTCAGTGCACTGAGAGATATGGCAAGCACTGGAAGGTTGAGGAGATGAAGCCACGTCCATTGGTGCCCTGAAGCTGCCAATTGCATAAGAAATCAAAGTCTTCATTTTTTTTTCTCAAGAACGCACAACCATTTTTCACAGGATAGGTATTATTTTAGTCATTAGGGTCAATCCTACCTGGCAGTATGTTTAGTTTAGTATGGTTTGGTCACATGGTATCCTGGTGCCGGGACCCACCTGCAGCTTTAAAGAGGTTTTCCGAGATTTTGATACTGTGATGACCTATCCTCAGAATAGGTCATCAGTATCTGAACAGTGGGGGTCCGACACCCAGGACCCCGCCAATCAGCTGTTTGAGAAGGCACCAGCGCTCTTGCCATTGTATAGCAGCTGTACTTGGTATAAAGGGCAGCCGCTATACAATGTATGGCGGTGTCCTTGGTAAGCTGCGAAAAGACCTAGGTGCTCACAGGAGCGCTGGTGCCTTCTTAAACAGCTGATTGGTGGGGTTCCCGGGTCTCAGGCCCCCACCGATCAGATACTGATGACCTATCCTGAGGATAAGTGATCAGTATCAAAATCTCGGAAAACCCCTTTAAAGCCGCTAGGGGAGTCCCAGCAGTAGGATACCATGTGATTCATGTTTGGAAGACCTATGTTAAAAATGGACAACCCCTTTAAAACACAACAACCATGCCAAAACGCAGATTGTTCTCTTCCTAATACTTCCCAGTAATATGAACGGAATAATTTTAAGTCGCGCATTTTTTTTTGTAAGTTTATGACCCTTTTCCTGCTTTCCTAATTCTTCCTGCCTAGATGATTCACGTGCATAATGAGGAATCTTTCAGTCATGCAGCACAGTTTATGCTTTGTCATTTATGAGTGCAGCCTCAGCCCTTATAAATGTGTCACCCCACCTTAAAGCATATGACGGCCTGTCAATATTAGTGATTCCGACCTCCTGTAAATTGGGACTGGTTCATGTGCCGCATTCTTCCATTATAATTTAAATAGCAATGAAATGTTTGTGATACATGATGCAGCATAGTCCTCTATGAGATGGAGATAATTACTTCTATAATTATTTAACCCTTTACGGATTATTTCTGACCTTAAAATATCTGCTGGTTCCAAATCACTAAAAAATAACAACCAAGTACTGTATGTACTTACCCTCACCCGGGGTCTACCCAGCTGCATATTGATGGTGGCACAATGACATGAACATGAGGCTATGCAGCCAATCACTGGCCAGAGCAGGGACATTGCTATTTCATGGACACTCTTAAAACTCTGCTAAAGGAAATTTCCCATAAAAAAATATTTCCCCCCCCCCAATGCTATTCAGAGGTAGATCTGTGGGGTAGTATAAATTATTACCAATATTCACTATGTTGAAATGTTGTCCTAAACACTGACCTCATAGGAAAGGGAGTGTCTCCCAACAGTTGAATCCCAACATTTAAGACTGCTATCCAGCGAGGGAACAAACCTTTGTAAATATAATTAAAGAGGTTGTTCAGAGGGGAATTATTATATTTTTTTTAGAAAGGGCTCTTATTAAGATAAAAAAATAAAAATAAAATTAAAAGGAGGGAAACTCAGCTTTACGATCTTCCACCGCTCCCATTGTAACACCAGGTTTTCAATGGTTTCTACTTTCTGGTTCTGTCTTGACACACAGGAAAGGCCTGGAGATGCTTCCTCAGCCAATCGCCAGCTGCATGGGTGATCCATTTTAGTCTTGCATTGGCTCAATAAGCATCTCCAGGCATTTCCTCATTGTGCAGGTGCGACCAAGAAGTGGAAACCAGCAGGGACCTGGCAAGTGTTGGAACAGGGGCAGCGAGAGATCACTGAGGGTGAGCTCCCATTCTGAGACCAGGTTCTCGGTGGCTTCTACTTCTTGGTTCTACATTAACACACAGGAAATACCTGGTGATCACTGCTGAACCTATCACAGGCTGAAGGGCTGACCAGGCTCAACCAATGAGTGGCCAATTGGGCATCTCCAGCCATTTCCTACATGTTAAGGTGGGACTAAAAAATTTTAACCAGTGGGGACCTGGTAAGTGTTGGAATGGGAGCAAGGGAGGATTGGTGGGTGTGCATATCCTTTTTTTTACAACTGTTTGCAATTCCATTTGCAAGACACCAACAAAATTAGATTGTTAGAATGTATATGTAGTACCCCAGACCTGGGGTTACTACTAATGTATTTATTTGATTGCTGCATCCTTACATGTATTTTAATGCAATGTTATGTAATGTGAGATGTACCATGTCATTTCTTTCATCATGGGAGGTAATGGTTAGCACCATGTTCCACCCATCTTTGTATGGTGGGCTGGTCTGACTTCCTGCTAGGAAGGGGAAGTCTAGAGCTAGTTAGTGCAGTCTAGAGGAGAGTACAGGGCAGAAAGGGGACATCAAATATCCTGTCCACGATTAGGAAACACTTCTGAGAGTCAGGATCCAGATACCCCTCTCATGCTAGAGAGTTGGGAAGTATCTCTTAGAGCATCCACTCTCACGAACTGAAGGAAAGACTCAAGTGAAGCCTTAAGATTCCAGACAGCAGAGCGAACTGTGACATTGCTCCTACAAACACTGCTGTGAGGGTAGGGACTACAGCTATAGACACTCTCATCACCAGACAACCACTAGACCAGCAACATCTAAGTGCAGAACTGCAGCCATCTAACCTGCCACCATACCTCCCCAGCTGAAGAATTACACAAAAAATCTGCTGCTACTGTATGTATGTCAAGGTCTGCGTTGCACTTTGTAAAAATGACTTTGTTACGGTCAACTCTGGCATCTTTATGCGGTACAAAGACTTTTGCTGCAATGGATCCCAGAGAGCAACTGCCTTAGGTAGGACACCGTCACACCACAACACTACATCAGGGGCAATACCACTCCTATCCTCTACACCAGCTCACTGGATATAAGAGAGGGAATTCCATTCTGGATAGCTAATATGCATCCATAAAGGTCACTTAATATGGCCCTGTATGGATGAGCCTAAAGAGGGCCAGATATTAAGCACAATGCCAAAGCACAATACTCCTGAATTAGTGGTCCAGGAGATGAGCTCTTGTAGACAGTATTTTAACTATAGGAATTTTGCTCTCTAGACATTTACTGATCTTTTATGGGTTTATTTGTGTTACGGTCCCTTCAGTGACAGAGGTTAGAAGATCTGAGAGACTGGCTGCACGTTAGTTCATCTGACAGCCTATCTGTTTTCACTTGTTGCATTGTTGTTGTTGGTAATGACCACACCTCTTATCTCAGATGTAGCTTGTGGTCATTACTGCTGCTCTATTTAGTCTGGACTCACACTTAATACCATGCGGTTGATATTCTCTGCCTGGAGTTGGAAAATCTGGTGTGTGGTCCTTATCTGAGTTCCTGCTCATCCATTTTCTACTTAAGATAAGTGTACTTCTCGTGGTATTTTGTTTCTCCCATTTGCTCATTGTTTATTAGGCCTCAGGGAGATGCTGGTTTGTTCATCTGGGAAGGAACCAGTAGTCTCAGACCCTGTCACTAATCCTAGGGCTTTTCAGGGTTACTAGGGCCTAGGTTTCCGGTGTATGAAAACTCCCACTGTCATGGTGGGATAGAGTGTGCGCAGCCCTAAGCTCCACCCACACCTCTGTCCATGCCTACTTGCACGTTCCGCCCTAGGCGAGAGGGTACAACTAGACGGCGGTCCCTAAACTGAGTATGTGCAGGGCCTTAAAGGTAATACAATACGGGAGAAAACAACAAACAAAGTGACAGACAGGCACGGGGGATAAAAAATACAACAAGGTAAATACGAGCCAAAGTCAGTAGCCAGGAGGTCACATAAATACAAAAGGAGGACGCAAGGTTGAGGTCACAAACAAAGCCGAGGTCAGAAGCCAGGAGGTAAAGTCAATACCAGGGAGGATTCAAAATTGAGGTCAGAAAGCAAAGCCGAGGTCAAAACACACAAAGTCACAATAGAGAGTACGCTAGTGAAGGAAGGAAGACGCATCACAGGCAACCTGTAGGCATCAGGCTGCCTGTTTAAATAGCCCTGGCTGGTGAGTCACATGACATGGCCAGCATCACGTGACTCACAATAGACAGCCCAACACAGCCGAGCATCGATCATCATTATCGGAGCTTAGCTCTCCTGCTGCTCGCCCCTCTCCATGCGGACTGCGTCCTCGCCGCTCTCTATGCGCAGGGCGCTGGCGGCGCTGCGAAGGAAGCACGCATCACTGGCCCTTCGTTACACCCACCTTCAGGGTCTATTCATACTGATAGGAGTCAGGGCTAGGTTTAGAGAGTTTCCTTAGGTGGTCACCGTTTCCCTAGACTTGAGGCCTAGTTCCTGGTATTTTCCTTCTGTTGTCATTCTGGTGTTCCTCCCCTCCCCCTACACTGTGACAATTGGATCCTTATAAATAGGGTATATGGTTTATAGTGATGAGCGGCATAGGCAATATTCAAATTTGCTATATTTTGAAAAAAAATTGCAATAAATTCACAAATTCGCGATTGCATAAAATCAACAATGTAATATGCACATATTGCACGCACAATTTCATTAACTATAACAAACAATCACACAAAGGTTATATGCCAAAAGCTGAGTTTGTGCAAGCCAACAATCTGTCCATGAGACAGGTAGTCAGCATACCTTATAATGGCAGCCTTGTGTGCATTGAGACATTCAAAACCAGCTCTCATTTGACTGAGAGCCAGTAAGCCTCAAAGTTGATTGATTTGAGTTGGATGGCTTGTGGGACCTGCTGAACCTAGATCATTATCATTAAGTTGACAAAACGTGTAACATTTTTATTTTTTTGGATGCCATCTAACTCTTTTCTCACTGCTTAGGAGGGCTGCATCCAACTTTTCAGTTTTCTAATTGGCCTAACATTTATTTTTAATAACCTTTCTATACTGTTTTGTCATGTAAACTCATTTACATAAACATGGGCATATGGGAAAGACACGCAAATTAGCAGAATATGCCTTGTTTTTCAGCTGAAACAGTATTTGCATATCTTTCCCATATGCCCATGTTTATGCAAATAGGTTTACATGTGTAAACAGTATAGAAAAGTTATTGAATATAAACGTTAGGACAATTAGAAAACTGAAAATGAGTGCGGATCCGTCATGTATCTGCACAAAGGCATCCGTTCAGAACGGATCCGTTTGTATTATCTTTAACATAGCCAAAACGGATCCGTCTTGAACACCATTGAAAGTCAATGGGGGACGGATCCGTTTTCTATTGTGCCATATTGTGTCAGTGAAAACGGATCCGTCCCTATTGACTTACATTGTGTGTCAGGACGGATCCGTTTGGCTCAGTTTCGTCAGACGGACACCAAAATGCAACAAGTAGCGTTTTAGTATCTGCCAGCAAAGCGGAATGGAGGCGGAACGGAGCCTAACTGAGCCTAACTGCTGCATTCTTCGCGGATCCTTATCCATTCAGAATGCATTAAGGGCAAAACTGATCCTGAACGGATCTCACAAATGAAAACCAAAATGCCAATGTGAAAGTAACCTAAGCAGTGAGAGAAGAGTTAGCTGGCACCCAAAAAAACATGTACAATTTTTGTCACCCTAATGATAATGATCTAGGTGCGCAGGTCCCCCAAGCCATCCAACTCAAATCAAGCAACTTTGAGGCGTATTGGCTCTGAGTCAGATGAGAGCTGGTCTTGAATGTCTCATTGTACACAAGGCTGTCATTGTAAGGTATGCTGACTGTACCTGTCTCATGGATAGATCACTGACTTGCACATACCTGGCTTTTGGCATACAGCCTTTGTGGGATTGTTTGTTACATGTTTTTCTATTGTATGTTATAGGTAATGATTTATTTTAAAAATAAAATAACATCTATAAAAATAAATGATTAATAATAGGTAGGAAAATATTTATAATAAAAGTTAATTAATGGTAGGTTAAATAATAATTATAAAAAAGAAAAGGTATGGATGATAGATAGCATAATAAAGATAAAAAAAAGCTATATATACTGTAGTAAGGGAAAAAATATTATATATAAAAAAAATCTAGAATATTCGCAATTTCGAAAATATGACACTATATTCTAGAATTTCGTGAATTCTCGAAGTGCTGATATTCGCGATAAAAATTAGCGATTAGAATATTAGCGCTCAACACTACTGGTTTATGCATTACTAATAAAAAAAACTACGGATTATTAGTGTCAGTATCGCCTTCCATATCTCCAGCTTGGAGCCAGTCCAAAGTTAAACTGTTTCAGACAAATGAATACACTGGTTATCAACTACAATCAATTGGTTGTCATGCAGCATGTCCATAGCAACCAGTCTGTCTCAGATTATTCAGAGCGTCTTTAGTTCAAGACTGGTTTGTCAGTGAACTGAATGCCGATACAGGCCAAGAACTCTTAAATTAATTCTAGAGGATGCAATTCTGTGATTGTCCTTCCCTATAGAGACTCATTGTTTCTGGACATCAGATCCCCTTTCATACATGATGATCTTTTCCCCCCAAAAAATAATCTTTGGTGCCGGCTGAAAGATATGATCACCTGATGAATGAGTGTTTGCTTGTTCATTGGGTGATTGCTGGAATGAATGTTTATACAAATACTTATCCCTGATAATTGGCCCAATTATCTATTTTCATTCTCATCTGGCGCTAACCAAACATTTCAGATATTTGTCTGATTGTCATCAGAGATCATCTCTGCTGTATGGGGATGAATGATTTGATCACTACTGCCATCGTTCTTTCCCATAGAGACTCATTGTTTCTGGGCAGCAGATCCCATTGTATACAGGATGATCTTTCCCCCAGAAACAACGATCTTTGCCAGATGAAAAATATGATCACCCGATGAATGAGTGTTTGCTCGTTCATTGGGTAAATTGATGGCACCTTTACTGGACTGAGTGTTTCTACAAATGTTTGTCCCTGATAACTGGCCCAATTATCTACATGTGTTTCCATCAGGAACAAACTATGTTCATGATAATTTGTCAGCAGAGACAAAGCTGCCTTTACATGCGGTATGGGGATGAATGATCACTACTGCGATCGTTCTTCCCCATAGAGACTCATTCTTTCTGGGCAACAGATCCCTGTTTATACAGGATTATATGTCGCCCAGAAATTATGACTTTTAGTGCCAGATGAAAGATACTTCGTCAGGGGTTCCCTTGCCCCTTTACTGGAATGAGCGTTTCAACAAACTCCGCAGTTACATGCGGTATGGGAATGAATGCTCACTACTGCGATCGTTCTTTCCCATAGAGACTCATTCTTTCTGGGCAACAGATCCCTGTTTATACAGGATTATATGTTGCCCAGAAAATATGACTTTTAGTGCCAGATGAAAGATACTTCATCAGGGGATCCCTTGCACCTTTACTGCAATGAGTGTTTCTACAAAAGCAGCAGTTACATGCGGTATGGGGATAAATGATCACTACTGCAATCGTTATTCCCCATAGAGACTAATTCTTTCTGGGCAGCAGATCCCTGTTTATACAGGATTATATGTCGCCCAGAAACTATGATTTTTAGTGCCAGATGAAAGATACATACTTCATCGGGTGATCACTTGCACCTTTACGGGGATGAACGTTTCCACAAATGCTCATCCCCAATAATTGGCCTGCGGATCTATCCATGTAAAAGAACATTAATGGTCCTTTTACACTGATAATACAGGCAAGTATTGAGAATGAGCCAAATAATAATTTCCTGATTGTCAGTGAAGATGAAGGTTACTTTACATACAGAAATCATGTATGGAGACAAGCAACCACTTGTTTCTGGGCAGCAGATGACGATAGTTGGGAACAAGTGTTTCTACAAACTATCATCCCTGTTAAAGGGCCCGATGATTAGACTGTGTTAAATGGACCTTAAAAGCTATTTACACCTTCTGAGGAAATTTTTTTATGATTGTATTTTACTCATTTTGTGCTACAAATATTTTTTTTCATTTGGTCTTTATTAAAAATATTCAGCTGTTCTATCACAAAGGGTTAACTGTCTATCTGTGTGAATGTACCTTCACTTTTACTTTGTGACGGTCATCTAATAAACCTTACCTCTAAACTATTAAAAGGTCAGAAACACTTACTTAAGTCACAATCTTATCAGTAAGATAAGAATTGAGCTATAATGAATGTTTAGGACGTCAGAGATCACAGATAAGGAGTCCACCAGCCTGATGGGGAACATTAAGAATACAGATCTTGCTAGTAGAGAATCTCAAGGCTGTACAGAGAAAGGGGCTCACAATTTTTAATGAAGACTGTTTGAAAAAAAAAAATTCGCTCAAAATTTGTGCAATGCAACTACAAAAAAAATAAAAATACCCTCAAAGGTGTGCATAGCCTATTGTGTATCTCCTATTCTTGGACTCATCAAGCCTTATAGACTCCCAGCAAAGTTTTATGTTAAATTAAAACTGTAATAGGATCAAATGGTCTATTTCTTTATGGGCCATAAGAGGTTTCTATATCAGAGTATATCAGAAAAGGTACTTGACAGTGTGACAAAACATATGTAGCATACAATAATAATGATAATTAATAATATCCAAGGCTAAAGAGTCAGTCAATAATGGCCAGAGTGATGACATAAAAATACTTTACGCCTGTTTGAAGTTTATTTATGGCATCTTCAAAAGGAGGTGACGTGTGATAATGACACATGACACATCACTCCCATCATCCTCCTGACTGTAATCAAGGCTACTTCATCTGACAGTGCATTTTATGTGTGTTGAATGGCAGAAACCTCATTCTGTTTGTCAAATGTTTGCACAGGATGAAGGTGTCTGTGATTAAGATCTCTGCTATTTCTCTGCCTTTTTCCCCCCATCTCAAGCATGCTTGATAAAATGTGGGTTCCACCACTGGGACCTATCTCTAGAAAGGTGCCCTCTCCTCCACAACCTCCCCTTACCAGCCTGATCCAGTGGTCGTTGGAGCTACAGAAATATCTGAGCAGGCTGTGCTACAATGTTTCTGAAATCCCAATTACATATATTGGAGCTAGGAAACAGCATAGGAACACCCTATTTCTGTTTCTCTGACCACCCTTGGCCACCACATCCAGGAGGGATGAGGTCAAGGGAGGAGGATGGGGGAAGGAGAAGGGAATGCCCCTTTAAAAATTAAAAGAGCGTTATTTAATGCTTCTCAACACCAGGGTCACTATGAGATCCACATAGACGGGAATGCTTCTTTCCAGTACCTCCAGAGAGATCAGAAAAGGTGACATCCAGTCTCTCCATAATGTAGGAAGGACAGAGACTTGACTCTTGACTGTCCCATGCTCCCATAAATCTCTCAGTATCTAAAGATGGCAGACCTGTAGTTCAAAGGTCCTGGCCCAGCTTTTCAAGTGTCTTCGGGGGCATGGGTTTGAATCACACCACTGCCACCATGTTAGTTAGTTCTTAGTTGGTTCTTCTTTCAGATGCTTATACACACAGTACCGGACATTTTATTGTATGGAGATATTAGCTGCTTAAGTATTTTTATTATCATTCCAAGATTATTATTATTATTATTATTATTAGTGTAGTATTATTATTATTAGTATTATTATCAAGCATAATCAAAAAATCAAAAAAATAGTAATAACCTTGTATCAGTCAGGTGATATTTTTTATATAATTATTAATAAATGAAAACTTTCTAAGAGGAATACAATTCCTATTACTACTACTAAAAAAATGAATAATTAAATACATTTCATCCTATTGAAATAACGTTTTTCATTATTTGTATTATTACTATTATTATTATCATCATCATCATCATTATTATTATAGCTACTGATATTAATATATATAAAGTGACACAGTAAAGGGAGTTGTATGAGGAGGCAGGTATTTTTCTCCCAGTGTGTGCTGCTGGACTGATTAGCGACCAGGTGGGGCAAACACCGGACTGGCCTGACTCTCATGTGCCGGTCCGGGTTTTGGCAACACCTAGCTGCCTTTAAAAGACAGTTGGGTTCAGAAGAAAAGATCTCTGTATTCGTATCTGAGGCTTGTGCCGGGCTTGGAGGGCTGAGACCCATGTGAGGGAAAACAGGCCGCCTAAAGCCTGTTCATGGGAAATTTGAGGCAGGACTGCTAGCAGGGTGTAAACTAACACCAAAACCACAAGGTGACTTTTTGTGTTGAATATGACTTTTTGTTTATGAACTTGCCAAGAGTGTGACTAAACACTGAACTGTTTGATTTAAGAACTGGTTGGAGCCTCTATACGGCGTCCACTTATCTTGGCTACCAGAGCGAATCCCCACTATATATATATTTATTACTAGACATTAAGGTCTTTACAATAACGGGCGCTAGAACAGTAGTGCATAAACATTAGTAGGAACAGTCTATATTTAATGGCAAGGGGATGGCTGGCACTGACTGGTGGTGCTGAGACTGCTGGCAGCGACTGGTGGCTGAGACTGCTGGCCCTGACTGATGGCTGAGATGGTTGACACTGACTGGTGGCTGAGACTGTTGGCACTGTGACTGGTACTCTCCTCCTCCACCACCTCCTCCACTTCCACCTCAGAATTATCCTCTTGCAGCACCAGTCAGCCATCAGTCGGTAGCTGGAAGCAGTGTAGCACTGCAGTGGGGAAGCGGCAACAGGCCGTGCTTAAGCTGATCTTCTTAGGTGACAGACACCATACCACTGCAGAGCTGTGGCAGGGGATAAGAGACCAGAATGAGCTGTGGCTTTCGCCACTCAACCTAGAACCAGGCATGGTTGTGTCTGATAATGGCCATAACTTGGTGGTGGCTTTGTAACTCGGCAAGCTCGCACACATCGCTTGCCTAGCCCTCGTCTTCAACTTAGTGGTTCAATGGTTTCTCAAAACCTACCCCAATTTTCCTGAGCTACTGGTGAAGATGTGCCACATGTGTGCCCATTTCCGCCGGTCTGTCAACGCTGCAGCAGTGCTTACAATTGCCAGCTCACCGAATGTTGTGCGATGTGAGCACGAGTTGGAACTCGACATTCCACATGTTGGCCAGGCTTTGTAAGCAGCAGAGGGCAGTAGTGGAATACCAGCTGCAACATGGTCATCGCTTTTCCAGTCAGCTTCTGCTCTTCACAAGCAAGGAGTGGTCATGGATGTCTGACCTCTGTGACGTTTAAAGAAACTTTAAGGAATCACCACAGATGGTGAGCGGCGATAATGCTATTATCAGCGTCACCATCCCACTTCTGTGTTTACTCAAATGCTCGCTGCTCACAATTAAGTCCGACGCTTTGCATGTGGAAGAGGTGGAAATGGGGGAAGACATTACACAGGGTGATAGCCAGACCAGCCTCAGTCGTCTTCTCAGCGCAAATTGGATGATGATAAGGAGGATCAGGAGACGGTTGTCTCCGCTACAAAGGGTAGTACCCATGGAAGTTTAATTCCACGTGTTTAGCATGGATGGGCAGAAGAGGAGGAAGAGGATGAGATTGGGAGTCATCCTCCTGATGAGGACAGCGAAGTCTTGCCTGTTAGGACCCTGGCACACATGGCTGACTTTGTTAGGCTGCCTTTGCCGTGACCCACCCTTTTAATGCATTTTGGACAACACTGATTATTAGTTATTCACCCTTTCTTGACCCTGCTACATAGAAAACTTCTCATTTCTTATTCCTGTGGTGGAGAGGATTAGCAAAATGGTGCAATACCAGAAGATCCTTGTGGAAAATTTGCTCCAAAAATTTCCAGCTGAAAACGCTGGCGGCAGAGTATGTAGTTCCTTGGGTGACCGAGGAGGAGAGACAAGGGGAACACACAGCAGTTCTAACAGAGGCAGGGCAACACTCTCCAAAGCCTAGGACAGTTTAATGACACCCCTCCAGCACCCTCACCCTGATGTGCAGCCTAGTGTCACAAGGAGGGAAAAGTTTTGGAAGATTGTGAAGGAGTATGTAGCAGACCGTGTCAGCATCCTTAATGATCCCTCTGTGCCTTACAACTACTAGGTGTCCAAGCTGGACACGTGGAACGAACTGGCGCTCTATGCCTTGGAGGTGCTGGCCTGCCCTGCCGCCAGCGTTTTGTCAGAGCGGGTATTTAGTACTGTTGGGGGCATAATAACTGATAAGCACATCCCCCTTTCAACTGAAAATGCTGACAGGTTGACAGACCTGGATTGCCACTGACTTCTCTACTCTATCAGAGGAAAGCGGCTGAACATACAGGCACTTTAAATGTTTTTTTTTTATAATGTACTGAATACACAGTGTTTCCATCCACCACAAAAAGGGTATATGGATTAATCTTCCTTTTATCGTCCTCCTCCTCCTCTTCCATCATATCAACATGCTTATTAGTCTGCCCTCACTCCTAAAGTTGTAGAAGGTCAGCTCACCTGCAGGCCCTCGCATATAATGATTTAGTGGGTCAGCTCACCAGCAGGCCCACACCTACAATCTTTTAGAGGTAGGAAGAGAAAAAGAGAGGGTTAATCCTTTACTCCAAAAATAGGAGGTATGGGATGAACAGACAGGACGCCAGAGGTAAAGGACACAGTGGAGTGGGGAAAAGAAGATAGCTAAATAGTAAGGTATATATACTGTTGGATCAGAGATCAGAGTCCAAAAAGCAGGGCAGCCTAGATGATAAACTATCTGCAGGAAAGCAGTATAGTGAAACTGGAGAGAAAAAAAATAAAAAAAATCACCAAATGGCGCCAACCGCTAATAACATGTAGTAAATGCTATGGTATAGGGTATCCCAAAATACAGGAGAAGAAACACTGTTAGATATATTAATAAAAAGCCCCTATGGGGTCACAAGGAGTAACTAATATAAAAGAATGTAGAGTAAAAGGTGAAAAACGCCAAAACTCACTTCACCAGGGAGGGGTGTAGAGGGATAAAGCTCAAGAAACCCAATACAACCGCCTCCCTGGTTCGTATGTAGAGTAGTAGGAAAATACGGCAGTCCACACCAAGGGTCTTCAGGTATAATCCCTTTAATAGGTGAATAAATCAGGTAGGCTCAACGCGTTTCGGGGATACATAAACCCCTTCCTCAGGAGCAGAGGAAGGGGTTTATGTATCCCGAAACACGTTGAGCCTACTCTACATTCTTTTATATTAGTTACTCCTTGTGACCCCATAGGGGCTTTTTATTAATATATCTAACAGTGTTTCTTCTCCTGTATTTTGGGATACCCTATACCATAGCATTTACTACATGTTATTAGCGGTTGGCGCCATTTGGTGATTTTTTATTTTATTTCTCTCCAATCTTTTAGAGGGCCAGCTCACCTGCAGGTCCTTGCATATAATGTTTTAGAGGGTCAGCTCACCAGCAGACCCTCATATACAATCTTTTAGAGGGCCAGCTCACCTGCAGGCCCTTGCATATAATGTTTTAGAGGGTCAGCTCACCAGCAGGCCCTCACCTACAATCTTTTAGATGGTCAGCTCACCTGCAGGCCCTCACGCACAATATTTTAGAGGGTGAGCTCACCTGCAGGCCCTCGCACATAAAGTTTTAGAGGGTCAGCTCATCAGCAGGCCCTCATCCATGATGTTTTACAGGGTCAGCTCAACAGCAGGCCCTCACCTACAATCTTCTAGAGGGTCAGCTCACCAGCAGGCCCTTGCATATAATGTTTTTTAGGGTCAGCTCACCAGCATGCCCTCCACCATAATGTTTTACAGGGTCAGCTAACCAGCAGGCCCTCACCTACAATCTATTAGAGGGTCATCTCACCAGCAGGCCTTCGCATATAATGTTTTTGAGGGTCAGCTCACCAGCAGGCCCTCCACCATAATGTTTTACAGGGTCAGCTCACCAGCAGGCCCTCACCCATAATTTTTTCAATGGTTAGCTAAGCAGCAGGCACTCGCCCATAATTTTGTCAATCGTCAGTTCAGCAGCAGGCACTCACCCCTAATGTTTTATAGAGTCAGCTCTACAGCAGACCCTTACCCCTAATGTTTTAGATGGTCAGCTCAGCAGCAGGCCCTCGCCTGTAATGTTTTAGAGGGTCATTAGCAGGCCCTTGCTCCTAATGTTTTTGAGGGTCACCAGCAGGCCAACAATCATAATTTTTCAAGGGTGTATGATGCCCTCCTTTATGTGTAATAAAGGGTGTATTGGAGTGCTGGTTTGTTGTAATTTTTGGAAGCCCTTTCACTTAGTGCATAGGCTTTATGAGTGTAGGAGTCCCACTACCTGAACAATTGTACCACAATGTGAATAAGGCCCTCCATTATGTGATATACAGGTTGTATCGGAGTGCCTCTTCCTTGTAATTTTTGGCAGCACTTGCACTTTACATACAAGTAGATATACAGGAAAGAATGTTTCCTAACAGTTTTTCCTCTAAAATCGATTTTATCTTTGGTTTTGTGCGTATTATTGTCAGTCTGAAAAAATTGCATAGTACTCGAACAACATCGATCCCAGCAGCGACCTGGGAGTCCAAGATGCATCCAGACATCTTCCGCATGCTGTTCCCGAACCATTTTGGTGGTGTTTCCATCAATTTCTGACCTTTTCCTATGAACCAGACACCCTCCCCTCTTCAGAGGAGGGTGTGCCTGGTTTAGTGCTCGGGTTCTCCCATTGAGCACCCGAGGATCCCGAGGTGTTCGACCTGAGCACCCAAACACCTGAGCACTTTGGTGCTCGATCAACACTAATATAGAGTTAGAATACATCAGAGATCAGAAGAGGTATGTATGTAATAGTCTAGATCAAAATGCAAGTGCAAGCAGGGCATAAAAGTAGACATACCTGACTCACCCCTCACCCCCAACTCATGTTTTGCCAATGGATTCCTCTGAGGGTGAGTGACCTTTATTTTTTATTATCCCAATACATTTGGATAGAAAAATGTTCTACACAATGTTAAATTTGGCTATATGTGTGATCTGATCTGCTAGGCTTGCAGTCTAATACTTTCCTTCATTTGTTACCTGTTTGTGCTAATGTGCATTTGATAGCAGAATCAGACTACACAGAGATTGTTGTCTGTTACCATGGAGACACATACTCTGTATAGTCTCCATCAGGTTAACAACATAATAATAATTATAATATTTGATTCATTAGAAGAAGAAGAAGAATATCAGAAACTACAACTGACAGATACAAGGTTTATTTTTAAGTTAACCAGTTAAAGACAGGGACAATTTTTGTTTCATCCTCCCCATTTTTTGAGAGCCATAACTTTTGTTAAAAATTTTCAGTTCACATAGGCATATGAGGGTTTATTTTTTGTGTGAGATGTATTTTTTAATGGCGCGATTTAACTTACGATAGCTTGCATTGGAAAATGGGCAAAAAAATCAGTGAGTCCACTGTGCACTAAAAATAACATGACCTTATACTGCAGGGCAGTATGATTATGGCAATATCAAATTCATAAAGTTTCTATTATGTTTTAATGCTTTTAAAAATAAAATTGGCAATAGTTTTTCATTCTATTGCCATATTCTATCATAACTTTTTTTTTTTACAGAACTGTGTAACCCCCAGAGGAAGGCATCGCCCAAATGTGCATTGGGGTATGTGGCTCTCCTGAGGTGGATTTCCCTATTATGGGTATGTGATACCAATGTTTAAATCAATGTTTCAATGTTTCTATTATTGGTCGCCTCCCAGACCAGTTTTCTTCTTGTCTTTCTATCAATTTCGGAGGGACGTCCAGTTCTTGGTAATGTCCCTGTTGTGCCATATTTTCTCCACTTGATGATGACTGTCTCCACTGTGTTCCATGGTATATCTAATGCCTTGTAAATTCTTTTGTACCCTTCTCCTGACTGATACCATTTAACAATGAGGTCCCTCTGATGCTTTGGAAGCTCTCTGTGGACCATGGCTTTTGCTGTGCGATGCGACTAAGAAAATTTCAGGAAAGACCAACTAGAGCAGCTGAACTTTATTTGCGGTTAATCAGAGGCACTTTAAATGATAACAGGTGTATGCTGACTCCTATGTAACATGATTGTGAATGTGATTGCCTAATTCTGAACACAGCTACATCCCCTGTTATAGGAGGGTGTGCACACTTATGCAACCACATTATTTTTTTTTATTTTGTTTTCTTCCCTCCACCTAAAAGATTTCAGTTTGTTTTCAATTGAGTTGTACAGTTTATAGGTCACATTAAAGGTGAAAAAAGTTCTGAAATGATTTATCTTTGTCTCATTTTTTTACAGCACAGAAACCTGACATTTTAACAGGGGTGTGTAGACTTTTTATATCCACTTTATGCACTTGCACTTTAGTACTATGCTGGGTGCCATATATAAATGATTTTCTGTATTCCCGCTACACGTACACTTTGTCAATATCTCCTCAAGTGTAGTCCACTATTTTTATCTGATGTATCATGTCTCTTGTTTATCTATGTAATTTGTATTTACAATAAAATATAAATTTTTTTATATAAAACCTGTTTAGTCTTAGTTTATTTTGATATAGGTGTATTTATATACACTGAGTATTTTTTTTTTGTTAGGGTCTTAATAATTTATAGTGCCCAACACATTATTTTTGGTTCTATATGTACTCTTTGTTTTGTAGCCTGTGCATACTAAGAACTGTGTAAGGGCAAATTTTAGTTTCTATTAGTACCATATTATGTTATATGTGAGTTTTTGATTACTTTTTATAATTTTTTTTGGGGGGGACAACATTACCAAAAGACATGACCAAAATTGTCTGTTTTTATATATTTGTTCTGCTACTACATTCAAAGCACACGTTAAATATTGTTATATTTTAATAGTTTGGGTGTTTTTGTATGAGGCAGTACCAATGATGTTTACTTTTTTTATTGTTTATTTTAATGTGTAAAATTGGAAAAGGGGCTAATTGGAATTTTTTATATTTTTTAAAGATTTTTTTATGAAAAGTAATTTTTTTTCTATACTTTTTAGTCACTTTAGGGGACTTGAATGTTTTAATATTCTGTTTGCTTGTCCCATAGACTGCAGTAGGATATTATTGCAGTTTTTAGGATCTTCACTTGGTGCCTATGTGGGTGTGCCTTCGGCACAGCTCTGTAGACGGCCTGCTATGAAAGTGTTGGGAGCCTTCACAAGGCCTTAGGCTGTCATAGCAACTGATCAGAGCCCTTCAATTTTATAGTAAGACACAGGGAGCCCCTTATAGTAAGGCACAGAGAGCCCCCATCCTCTTTCTAACCCCACCGGTACCACTGCTACTATTGACTGCAGAATTTGAGGGGTTAAATGATCAGGATCGGTTTTATCTCCAAACCTGGTCACTGCTGGCAGGTGAGCCCAGGCCATACAATCACTTAACCCTAACACTTAGGACTTATGGGTAGTATGTCACAATGGGTTAAGGAGTTTTTATTTTTCTAAATAATAATAATAACAATAACCAGAAATAATTTTTATTTCATGCATTGCACTAACTCCCCAGCTATTTTATATAGCCAAATCTTTTACCAAATAAAAATTACCCTTGGGGATAATCAGAACGATTACATGCTGTACATGAAATAATCTACACACACAAGATACAGCAGGGAGGAGAACGCTGCTCCAACAAGCTTACAATCTAAAATGAATCAGAGGGCATAGGTAAACACTCACAGCTTGATGCTTGGAGAAGTCTTGGCAATTGCTTTCATATGCTCATATTGTTTTCTGTCAGACAATTTCGCTAAATACATGTAATAGAAAGCAGCATCTTTCCTATGAGTCACCTTAACTTCAGACCTCACATCCATCAGAATGGTGGTAGATAAAATGCTATTAATGTCTTACTTCATTAATACTAATAACACCTGGATTTTTTCAGAATAATTTAGATTCAGGACCCTCATTCATTCCCCAGGGTGGAAAGCAGCTAAAAAGAGCATTGTTACATCTCTGGAGGACCAAGCAGTGTAATGATTTATTTATCCTGTGGAGGCACTGCATGGGACTTGTGGATAGATCCCCACTCTAATTATAGCTGATTTCTTGGGGCCTCAACAGCAGGATACCATTTAATTAGCTGATTTTCAAAGAAATCTAATAGCAAAGGTTTTTCCAAATCAAGCAGCCCCTTTAGGTGGTTGTGCTACAGTTTGGGACATCTTTGTTTTAGAACACTCGATTTTTCCATTAACCTGTTATTCCTCCCAGGAAATTTTCAGAGGCCAGACGAGATGACTATGCAGGAACCTGATCAATTGCACTATTTTATTATTTTTTAACTAATTAGTATCAGACTGTTTTTAATTCTTTTTAGCTTTTAGTATATTTATTTAATCATGATTTATATAATTAAATATTGTATTTCTCCATTTGAGCCATTGTTTGCATTATTTTTTTTATTACATGTGAAATTGTACACTGATCTTCTACAATTTTAAAAAATATACAACACTAGAAGTCGATTCTGAACAATTCTTCTTCTAAACAAATCTGAAGTTTTGGCAATTCGCTTCAGACGAATCACACAAAATGGCCCCTGCCATTTTACTTTTAGTACACAAGAAATAAAAACGGTTCGGGGAAGGGAATATGAAAATAGAGGATCCCATGATCCCAGAAGGGGCCCCAGTGAGCGGTCTTGCCCACAATGTCTTGCAGTCAGCCTGACAGCCAATCATGAGGCAGGATATTGGCTGGTCTATAAGGCTGTATGTTAGCACTAAAAAACAGATGTCATTGTGAGCTCCGCTCCTGATGTGATAGAAGGTGTCTTCAATGTCTTGATAGACACCAACGGCAGACACCTTAAGGTCTTGCAGGGACAGTGTAGTGATTGTGAAGAAGAGACAATGCACTATTTGTTTTTCTATGCAGGAGCCAACTTTTTTGGTCCAAAAACCTGTGTGTCGAAAATCTTCTACAGTTAGTAAGTGTTCAGTAGACAAAGCATCAATAGCAGTATATTTCATTGCATATGCTGCACATTTGCGCTTTTTCTTTCCAAAAACCCGTTGCAGTTTTTCCACAGTGTATACAGATTCTTCCCGTAATAAGGGACAATTTTTTAAAAGTTTTTATTTATTTAAAAAAAAAACAAATCGTCAAATTCTGCCATCGAAAAGTTTAGGCATTTTGGTCAGTTTCTTGATAAAAGAGATGGGCGATTGGATCTATTTTTTTTTATTATTTTCTTTTACTGGTTCATAAATTGCCATAAATTATTTAAAATCAAATCTTAAACAGCAATTCATCTACAAATGTGTTTACAAGATGAGATTTCTATGCCCAGATACTATAAATACTTTCCATTCAGCTGCTATAGGCCTCAAGCCAAAGCTGGCCCAGCTCACTTTGCCGTCATCCCCTATTCCTATGGACTGTGTGAGCTCCCCTCTACAGTCACAGCAAAGTTTTGCCCTAATTTCCATGTGATATATTGTTGCCTTTGGTAAAAAGAGAGCGATTTGTGCCTAAGACTGATTGCTCTAGTCAAGCTTTATCTAAGTTGATGTTTAGCCCTAGTCTAAGGCAGAAGTTTATCCACATCCAATTATAGTAGATCCCCAAAAAAATGTATAACATAAAAAAATGAGAGGAATAATAAATGTACTCTATAGAGTTGGCTTTGTAGGTATTTCATATAAACAGCTTTGAAAAGCAGCAGTCAACCCTAAACTATTAAAACCAGTCACACTTCAGTATGATTATTCCTAATCCTGCAAATCCCTACAGTCATCTGCGTCAGAATTCTACTGTAATGGTCATGCAGGTTTTGGGTGGCTCCTTTTCCACTTAACGTAGTGACTGTCCCGTCATCAGGCCGTATATAAGGACCAGGTTTACAGTGGAAGGGACATCAAAACGCATTCAGTCCTCCAAGGAATAACAGCTCCAGCTGAACCAAGCTCTCTAAGCAAAATGGCAACCGAACATGTCCTGTGCAAAGCTGGTCTCTGGGCTCTGGCTGCTTGTATGATCCTTAGTCTGCAAGGAGCAGGTAAGGAAAGATCTTGGTGATCTTGGTTACATACTTATGGATGGATTCATTTGTTTAATGTCTTCATCACTGATCCTCTTCTGGTCATACAGTGTTTTTTGTTGGAACTCAGAACATCTTGCATTTCATACATTAGATTATTTCCATTGGCACTACTTGAGCTTCCCACAACTGGAGTACAAGATGGTTTTGAACAGAAGATCCTTGAATCTGTTAATGTTTGTTTCCCTGCACACAGCTATGGAACAAACATAGGGAGCCCTCTTCTCTATGGGAGTCCTAAAAGAAGCCATGAATGAGCTGTAATGGCTGGTTAATGGTCTCTAGAGTCTAGTCTGATTTAGTGAGCAAAATACAGTAGTTTCCTGCTGTAGATCTCCATAAATTTTTGGGACTAAAGACAAGGAGTCATAGTGGACCATCTGAGAGCCCTTGATGTAAACAGCAGTTGTCCATTAAATTCAATGGGTGATCTGACCCATTGAGGTTTTTTGTTACAAACAAGTGACTAGGGAGCCTTAGATCTTTGAAGATGATTTTCTAGGAAATAAGACCCACCAGAGAAAACTCAACAACTCCTTTAACGGCGTAGTGCTTTTTAAGGGCCCTACAAGCCTATTTTGAAGTTGGTCCTTCTATATCTAAGTCTATCCATGCTTTGTATACAATATCTACCATATAGTGCTTGGATTAAGCCCTATTCATTCATGATCATCTTCCATTGATATAACTTCAATAACACCGGGCTTAAAGGGAAGTTCTACCAACAACGATCCTCTGATGTGTACCTTTTCTTGTCTCCACAGAGGCCCAGACAAACTCTACCACTGGTGAGTATGAAATACACTATTTTGAGACACATCTTCTACCCTATGCATATATATATATATATATTATCAAGAATCAACATCCCCCATAAGAGGTCCAGGACACACAGATCTTAGTTATTCTTACAATATTCGTGACATTTGAGTCTTTTGATTTATACTTCTGCTAATAACTCAGATGTTAAATCACTTAATGTTGTGGTCAACTACTACATTTGAGGGTCATCATGTTGCGATTTACCATGAAACCATAGATGACACAGTGACAAGGATTCCCAGATGGCAAGGGCATATCTTTGTTCTACCTCTTTTAGAGTGCAATTTGCCAAATATATTTGCATCTATCCTTCCTTTAATGGAAAAATGAGAACAATGGACTTACCTGCAGTGCCATCCATTCCCTTCTTCGAGACACATCTGGTCTACTTTTCTAACAGCTATTAGCTGGCTTACTTTGTACCAAAATGTTGTGCCTAAGTTCTGGCACAATATTGGTTCGCAGTGTTGCAATTTAAGCCATGCCCCTTCCACTCAAGCCACACCTATTTGCCACCAAAAGTTTCTGAGACACTTAGTCAATGTGGTGCATGGCATTTTCACCACAATTCTGGTGCAATTTAATTTGTAAATCTGCCTCAGTGTGCTTTACCAAGTACAGGGTGTTAAGTGGGAGGAGCATTACACATAAATAACACAAAAGGACTAGTTATACACTAATCTTGCCCCTTTAAGGCCAGCTGTAGGCATTACACATTGTATTATATTTCTTAGGAGTGTTCCTTTCACATAATAGTAATAAATACAAAATGTCCAATGATATCAAATATCTTCATCCTATTTTGAGTTTCCACCATTGATGTGCACTATGTAAACAATACCATGCTTGCACATAATGGATGAATGAACCAGTCTTGTTCCGTCCCCTCTGGCTGACATGTGATCCTCTCTCTACAGGTGTGCCTGGCTGGGGTGTGGCCCTCCTGGTGTTATCTTCCCTGATGCTGGCTTCCTTGCTCGCTAGCTTGTGCTGTTTGGTGAGTCTCATTATTCATAGGTAGCTTCCCCTTAGTTCCTTCCAGGAGGTGACTTTATGACAGGAAAATTATAGCATTAACTGAAAGACACATTGAACATCAAAGGAAATAACAAGGTTATTCATCTCACCGGCTGGAGCAGAAAAAGTTAATGCATTATACAAATTGCTAGAATTAAGTATGTCATCACACTTGAAAAGTTTTCGAGGTGGATTTTTAGAAAACCATTTTAGACATCATTAGGGGGCCTTCTCAACTACTAGAAGGTAGTCCAGCATTTATAGTTTGAATCAAGTCCAAATTTTTATTTTAGACATATAATTTTTGAATTTTTGGTTAATGTTCTTGTTCTGTGCAGGTAAACTTTTAATAGCAATTATCACTATCACTACAGGCAGAATTACTATAACAAGTAACACCTTTACATGGATAACACAGAATCCAGCATTAACAATTTTTGATATCACAGCTTATCTACTCCCTCTTGACCTCTGTGCAGGTCACAAGGCATGCCTAGTAAACGCTCCCATAGAAGTCAATGGGATCCCCTCCTGTCCATTATGTCTATGGACCATGTAGCTGCTTTCAGAAGATAGAAAGGCTTAACATATTTTAGACCTAGTGACCAATGTGAAAATTGCATGATTATATACTATTTTTGTAATATATATATATAGTGACATATACAAATTTAAAAAACACCAAAAAATATATATCTAACCTAAAAACAATAGGTCATTTTCTCAGGACACATTCCATTTAAGACCCTCATTAGATGGTTATCAGAAAGCATCCACAAAGATTGTCTTTTGCTTTGTAAGACCCCACATGTCCCTGTACTACACAGACAGCTAATTGATTTCAGTGGGAACTGTGTAACGCTTCATTTACCCTGTGGTGGCGCTGCAGGGAAATTGAACACTTGCTAACAGGTTCTCCCACAGATGATCACTGAAAGGTCCAGCAGTGGGATATCCTGTGTTCAACTTATTGTTGGGAGACATTTCTTACTTCAAGGGAATGTCCAATAAGAACCCCCCCCCCCCCCCATTAGTCATTAGTATACTATTTAATTTAACATATGCAGATATTTGGCTTTGCAAAACTGTTCCCCTTTTAAACTTCACATGGCACTTATAGGTGCTTTTAGGATCTCTCAACCACAGTAATCAGTTTTGCTTGTGACCTCTGGACCTGCCATAGCTCCACCACGGTTTTCTATTATATCCCAATGTAAATTCTCACAATGTAAAAATTTGTGTTGCAGCCTTTGATGTGCAAGAGCGGTGGAGGAGACAGCCATTGCGGATTTTCCCTTGGAAAGTAACAGGAAAAGGAAATCTTGCAAACATTCTCTGCTATTTCACCCTGGTCCTTCTAGATGCAAGTCTTCTTCTATTCCTGGTCCCCTAAGTCCTGAGCCCGGACATCTGTTCTAGATCAGTAGCTGCTGGCATCCTTATAGGCTTCCTAGTCCTTGCATGGTCCATCACCTACTATCTGGAACACCAATGTCTTCACACCAAGTTGCCTACTGACCCTGGCCCCATATATGGACTCAACCCTTCTCCCAACCTCTTCAAATATAATGTCTTCCCCATGTTCTAGTAAAATATCATTCCTGGCACATGTACCATTGGTTTGAAGGTGAACGTCGCGAATGTTGTATTTTATTAGTTACTGGAATCTGTAAATTTATGTAAAACACAATAAAAATGCATTTTACTATTTCCTGTACGGTTATCTGAGTGGTATAATGTAATAACAAAAGGTCTTGAAGTCCTCCAAATGCTCAGATGCACCATAGAAATCTGGTGAACATCTCATGCTTATAGCTGTAATGTGCTACAAGATGGACCCACAAAAACAGTTACCGAAGTAGATATGAGATCCATAAGAACTTGGAGTCCAAACACTAGCGCTAAACTTTCCGTCAAACTGTTCCGTTTGAACATCTGGAAACGACTTTTCTCTGCCGGAGCCTATTGACTAAAAAGGGACCCAGCGAGTATCTGGCCTATTTCCAGCAAGCAGCTGTTTTTGTCTGGCCGAATCTTGGCACTAATGTTGGAAACAGGCCAGGTCCCTACCAGGTCTCATTATAGTTAATGGGGCCTGGCGGTGCTCCTGCAGTTTCAAGCTATGTCGGATGTGGTGAACTCCAGCAGGCTGTTCCTCGAGTGGAACAGCCTGCCAAACCAGTTTAGAGCTAGTGTGAACTTAACCTTATACAGTAGATACTTGAGCTTACTTAACCCCTTAAGGACTCAGCCCTATTTCGCCTTAAGGACCAGGCCATTTTTTGCAAATCTGACCAGTGTCACTGATAACTTTAAAAGGCTTTGACTTATCCAGGCCATTCTGAGATAGTTTTTTCGTCACATATTGTACTTTATGACACTGGTAAAATGAAGTTAAAAAAAATCATTTTTATTTATAAAAAAATACCAAATTTACCAAAAATTGGTAAAAAATGGCAAATTTCCAAGTTTCAATTTCTCTACTTCTATAATACATAGTAATACCTCCAAAAATAGTTATTACTTTACATTCCCCATATGTATACTTCATGTTTGGATCATTTTGGGAATGATATTTTATTTTTTGGGGATGTTACAAGGCTTAGAAGTTTAGAAGCAAATCTTGAAATTTTACAGAAATTTTCAAAAAACCAAATTTTTAGGTACCAGTTCAGGTCTGAAGTCACTTTGCGAGGCTTACATAATAGAAACCACCCAAAAATGACCTCATTCTATAAACTTCACCCCTCAAGGTATTCAAAACTCATTTTACAAACTTTGTTAACCCATTAGAATTAATGGAAAATAGAGATACAATTTCAAAATTTCCCTTTTTTGGCAGATTTTCTATTTTAATAATTTGTTTCCAGTTACAAAGCAAGGGTTAACAGCCAAACCAAACTCAATATTTATGGCCCTGATTCTGTAGTTTACAGAAACACCCTATATGTGGTCGTAAACCGCTGTACGGGCACACGGCAGGGCGCAAAAGGAAAGGAATGCCATACGGTTTTTGGAAGGCAGGCTTTGCTGGACAGTTTTTTTTTACACCATGTCCCATTTGAAGCCCCCTGATGCACCCCTAGAACAAAAACTCCATAAAAGTGACCCCATCTGAGAAACTACTCCCCTCAAGGTATTCAAAACTGATTTTACAAACATTGTTAACCCTTTAGGTGTTCTACAAGAATTAATGGAAAATAGAGATACAATTTCAAAATTTCACTTTTTTGGATTTTCCATTTTAATAAAAAAAAATCCGGTTACAAAGCAAGGGTAAACAGCCAAACCAAACTCTATATTTATGGCCCTGATTCTGTAGTTTACAGAAACACCCCATATGTGGTTGTAAACCGCTGTACGGGCACACGGCAGGGCGCAGAAGGAAAGGAATGCCATACGGTTTTTGGAAGGCAGGCTTTGCTGGACAGTTTTTTTTTACACCATGTCCCATTTGAAGCCCCCTGATGCACCCCTAGAACAAAAACTCCATAAAAGTGACCCCATCTGAGAAACTACACCCCTCAAGGTATTCAAAACTGATTTTACAAACGTTGTTAACCCTTTAGGTGTTCTACAAGAATTAATGGAAAATAGAGATACAATTTCAAAATGTAACTTTTTTGGATTTTCCATTTTAATTAAAAAAAATCCGGTTACAAAGCAAGGGTAAACAGCCAAACCAAACTCTATATTTATGGCCCTGATTCTGTAGTTTACAGAAACACCCCATATGTGGTTGTAAACCGCTGTACGGGCACACGGCAGGGCACAGAAGGAAAGGAATGCCATACGGTTTTTGGAAGGCAGGCTTTGCTGGACAGTTTTTTTTTACACCATGTCCCATTTGAAGCCCCCTGATGCACCCCTAGAACAAAAACTCCATAAAAGTGACCCCATCTGAGAAACTACACCCCTCAAGGTATTCAAAACTGATTTTACAAACATTGTTAACCCTTTAGGTGTTCTACAAGAATTTATGGAAAATAGAGATACAATTTCAAAATTTCACTTTTTTGGATTTTCCATTTTAATAAAAAAAAATCCGGTTACAAAGCAAGGGTAAACAGCCAAACCAAACTCTATATTTATGGCCCTGATTCTGTAGTTTACAGAAACACCCCATATGTGGTTGTAAACCGCTGTACGGGCACCGTAATAAGGGACAATTTTTTAAAAGTTTTTTTTTATTTAAAAAAAATAACAAAGCATCAAATTCTGTCAAATTCTGCCATCGAAAAGTTTAGGCATTTTGGTCAGTTTCTTGATAAAAGAGATGGGCGATTGGATCTATTTTTTTTTATGATTTTCTTTTACTGGTTCATAAATTGCCATAAATTATTTAAAATCAAATCTTAAACAGCAATTCATCTACAAATGTGTTTACAAGATGAGATTTCTATGCCCAGATACCATAAATACTTTCCATTCAGCTGCTATAGGCCTCAAGCCAAAGCTGGCCCAGCTCACTTTGCCGTCATCCCCTATTCCTATGGACTGTGTGAGCTCCCCTCTACAGTCACAGCAACGTTTTGCCCTAATTTCCATGTGATATATTGTTGCCTTTGGTAAAAAGAGAGCGATTTGTGCCTAAGACTGATTGCTCTAGTCAAGCTTTATCTAAGTTGATGTTTAGCCCTAGTCTAAGGCAGAAGTTTATCCACATCCAATTATAGTAGATCCCCAAAAAAATGTATAACATAAAAAAATGAGAGGAATAATAAATGTACTCTATAGAGTTGGCTTTGTAGGTATTTCATATTAAACGAAGAGGGTCTGCAAGTCCGAGGAAGTCTGGAGATTATTTGAGTAGCGGTGAATTGCCGGTAAATATATGCGCCATTACACGTGAGACGATCCTCAACCACGTGGAACAAACAATTCACTGGCGCCAAATTCAAACTTGAACATTACCCCTTGAGACTGAAGATTGCAAACAACACGCCAAGTCGAGGGGTCATTATCCAGCATTAAAAGTCCTCGGGTAAGAACTTGCATAGCCCAGCCTAAGCGATCGCCTTCAATACAGCGGGACGCCGCTGTGCGTATAAACAGCAAACACATTGTCTAAACAAACTGGCATAGCTGTATACGCTTGGGACCCTGATCTTTTCAAATATTTGTGATAAGGACTGGTACCGGAGTGAGCTTCAATATATGGAGGAATAACATTAAATACTAACTCCTTACATTTATTGGGATCTTACTTATACCGACACTTTCAAATTTAATATATTTTTATCCATTTTCCTTTTTCTTCATCATTTTACCATCTTACTATTTGTATTATTTTAATTATTAACACCATTTATACCGTTCAAATAACTAATCTGCTCTTTTACTGTCGATATTTTATTGCTTATATTGATGATATTTTAATGCTGATATTATTCACTAGCTGTTATTATTGTGATTATACTTTTGTGTGTTTCAATAAAGATCCCTCTACTTTTTGAGTGTGCCCCACTTCCATTCCTTTTATACAATTTCATATAAACAGCTTTGAAAAGCAGCAGTCAACCCTAAACTATTAAAACCAGTCACACTTCAGTATGATTATTCCTAATCCTGCAAATCCCTACAGTCATCTGCGTCAGAATTCTACTGTAATGGTCATGCAGGTTTTGGGTGGCTCCTTTTCCACTTAACGTAGTGACTGTCACGTCATCAGGCCGTATATAAGGACCAGGTTTACAGTGGAAGGGACATCAAAACGCATTCAGTCCTCCAAGGAATAACAGCTCCAGCTGAACCAAGCTCTCTAAGCAAAATGGCAACCGAACATGTCCTGTGCAAAGCTGGTCTCTGGGCTCTGGCTGCTTGTATGATCCTTAGTCTGCAAGGAGCAGGTAAGGAAAGATCTTGGTGATCTTGGTTACATACTTATGGATGGATTCATTTGTTTAATGTCTTCATCACTGATCCTCTTCTGGTCATACAGTGTTTTGTGTTGGAACTTAGAACATCTTGCATTTCATACATTAGATTATTTCCATCGGCACTACTTGAGCTTCCCACAACCGGAGCACAAGATGATTTTGAACAGAAGATCCTTGAATCTGTTAATGTTTGTTTCCCTGCACACAGCTATGGGACAAACATAGGGAGCCCTCTTCTCTATGGGAGTCCTAAAAGAAGCCATGAATGAGCTGTAATGGCTGGTTAATGGTTTCTAGAGTCTAGTCTGATTTAGTGAGCAAAATACAGTAGTTTCCTGCTGTAGATCTCTTTTAATTTTTGGGACTAAAGACAAGGAGTCATAGTGGACCATCTAAGAGCCCTTGATGTAAACAGCGGCTGTCCATTAAATTCAATGGGTGATCTGACCCATTGAGGTTTCTTGTTACAAACAAGTCACTAGGGAGCCTTAGAGCTTTGAAGATGATTTTTTAGGAAATAAGACCCACCAGAGAAAACTCAACAACTCCTTTAATGGCATAGTGCTTTTTCAGGGCCCTACAAGCCTATTTTGAAGTTGGTCCTTCTATATCTAAATCTATCCATGCTTTGTATACAATATCTACCATATAGTGCTTGGATTAAGCCCTATTCATTCATGATCATCTTCCATTGATATAACTTCAAAAACACTGGGCTTAAAGGGAAGTTCTACCAACAACAATCCTCTGACGTGTACATTTTCTTGTCTCCACAGAGGCCCAGACAAACTCGACCACTGGTGAGTATGAAATACACTATTTTAAGACACATCTTCTACCCTATGCATATAGATATATTATCAAGAATCAACATCCCCCTCCATAAGAGGTCCAGGACACACAGATCTTAGTTATTCTTACAATAATGGTGACATTGGAGTCTTTTGATTTATACTTCTGCTAATAACTCAGATGTTGAATGCTAATTTCATTGACTAGTCAGTGTGGATCACTTAATGTTGTGGTCAACTACTACATTTGAGGGTCATCATGCGATTTACCATGAAACCATAGATGACACAGTGAAAAGGATTCCCAGATGGCAAGGGCATATCTTTGTTCTACCTCTTTTAGAGTGCAATTTGCCAAATATCTTTGCATCTCTCCTTCCTTTAATGGAAAAATGAGAACAATGGACTTACCTGCAGTGCCATCCATTCCCTTCTTCGAGACACATCTGGTCTACTTTTCTAACAGCTATTAGCTGGCTTACTTTGTACCAAAATGTTGTGCCTAAGTTCTGGCACAATATTGGTTCGCAGTGTTGCAATTTAAGCCATGCCCCTTCCACTCAAGCCACACCTATTTGCCACCAAAAGTTTCTGAGACACTTAGTCAATGTGGTGCATGGCATTTTCACCACAATTCTGGTGCAATTTAATTTGTAAATCTGCCCCAGTGTGCCTTACCAAGTACAAGGTGTTAAGTGGGTGGAGCATGACACAAGGATTTAAATAACACAAAAGGACTAGTTATACACTAATCTTGTCCCTTTAAGGCCAGCTGTAGGCATTACACATTGTATTATATTTCTTAGGAGTGTTCCTTTCACATAATAGTAATAAATACAAAATGTCCAATGATATCAAATATCTTCATCCTATTTTGAGTTTCCACCATTGATGTGCACTATGTAAACAATACCATGCTTGCACATAATGGCTGAATGAACCAGTCTTGTTCCGTCCCCTCTGGCTGACATGTGATCCTCTCTCTACAGGTGTGCCTGGCTGGGGTGTGGCCCTCCTGGTGTTATCTTCCCTGATGCTGGCTTCCTTGCTCGCTAGCTTGTGCTGTTTGGTGAGTCTCATTATTCATAGGTAGCTTCCCCTTAGTTCCTTCCAGGAGGTGACTTTATATTATAAATTAATTTATAAATTATAGCATTAACTGAAAGACACATTGAACATCAAAGGAAATAACAAGGTTATTCATCTCACCGGCTGGAGCAGAAAAAGTTCATGCATTCTACAAATTGCTAGAATTAAGTATGTCATCACACTTGAAAAGTTTTCGAGGTGGATTTTTAGAAAACCATTTTAGACATCATTAGGGGGCCTTCTCAACTACTAGAAGGTAGTCCAGCATTTATAGTTTGAATCAAGTCCAAATTTTTATTTTAGACATATAATTTTAGAATTTTTGGTTAATGTTCTTGTTCTGTGCAGGTAAACTTTTAATAGCAATTATCACTATCACTACAGGCAGAATTACTATGACAAGTAACACCTTTACATGGATAACACAGAATCCAGCATTAACAATTTTTGATATCACAGCTTATCTACTCCCTCTTGACCTCTGTGCAGGTCACAAGGCATGCCTAGTAAACTCTCCCATAGAAGTCAATGGGATCCCCTCCTGTCCATTATGTCTATGTGGTTAAATGGCAAAAGAGAAAAGGGGAGAAGGCGCTCATAGGTGGTGGTTGACAAGAGATGTTGTTACTTGTTCTTAGCCAGGGTGAGTGGTTGCTACTCACCTTGGTTAGTTTGTACTTTTTGGTAGTACAGTTCTGGTGGTGGTAAAAACGTGGGGTGTTGTGGGTTGGTGCAGCCGATTGACGTCCAAGTTGACCATGGGCGGGAGCCAAGCCGCCACTTTGGTGCGAATTGTGGTGTATGGGGAGGTTGCTCGTCTGCACTGGGTTCATGCAGTGAGCGGATGGACACAAGGCGCAATTCACAACCCAGTTGAGGATACGAAATATTTTTTATTTTTTGATTAGCAAAGACGACGCGTTTCGGGGTACGCAGACCCCTTTATCAAGTCTGTATCCTTGTCACCGTAGGCTAATTGGAGGTCACTCTCGTTGGAGATCCCTTATTTGGGGGGGGGTTTTATGTTGCGGTCCGCACTGCTTTTGGATGCGGCCGGTGAGTGTCCTCCAGTGATGGCGCTTCTGCACTATGACACGTGCAGAAGCATAGTGCAGAAGCGCCATCACTGGAGGACACTCACCGGCCGCATCCAAAAGCAGTGCGGACCGCAACATAAAACCCCCCCCCAAATAAGGGATCTCCAACGAGAGTGACCTCCAATTAGCCTACGGTGACAAGGATACAGACTTGATAAAGGGGTCTGCGTACCCCGAAACGCGTCGTCTTTGCTAATCAAAAAATAAAAAATATTTCGTATCCTCAACTGGGTTGTGAATTGCGCCTTGTGTCCATCCGCTCACTGCATGAACCCAGTGCAGACGAGCAACCTCCCCATACACCATTATGTCTATGGACCATGTAGCTGCTTTCAGAAGATAGAAAGGCTTAACATATTTTAGACCTAGTGACCAATGTGAAAATTGCATGATTATATACTATTTTTGTAATATATATATAGTGACATATACAAATTTAAAAAACACCAAAAAATATATATCTAACCTAAAAACAATAGGTCATTTTCTCAGGACACATTCCATTTAAGACCCTCATTAGATGGTTATCAGAAAGCATCCACAAAGATTGTCTTTTGCTTTGTAAGACCCCACATGTCCCTGTACTACACAGACAGCTAATTGATTTCAGTGGGAACTGTGTAATGCTTCATTTACCCTGTGGTGGCGCTGCAGGGAAATTGAACACTTGCTATTCTCGCACAGATGATCCTGTGTTCAACTTATTGTTGGGAGACCTTTCTTACTTCAAGGGAATGTCCAATAAGAACCCCCCCCCCCCCCCCATTAGTCATTAGTATACTATTTAATTTAACATATGCAGATATTTGGCTTTGCAAAATTGTTCCCCTTTTAAACATCACATGGCACTTATAGGTGCTTTTAGGATCTCTCAACCACAGTAATTAGTTTTGCTTGTGACCTCTGGACCTGCCATAGCTCCACCACGGTTTTCTATTATATCCCAATGTAAATTCTCACAATGTAAAAATTTGTGTTGCAGCCTTTGATGTGCAAGAGCGGTGGAGGAGACAGCCATTGCGGATTTTCCCTTGGAAAGTAACAGGAAAAGGAAATCTTGCAAACATTCTCTGCTATTTCACCCTGGTCCTTCTAGATGCAAGTCTTCTTCTCTTCCTGGTCCCCTAAGTCCTGAGCCCGGACATCTGTTCTAGATCAGTAGCTGCTGCATCCTTATAGACTTCCTAGTCCTTGCATTGTCCATCACCTACTATCTGGAACACCAATGTCTTCAAACCAAGTTGCCTACTGACCATGGCCCCACATATGGACTCAACCCTTCTCTCAACCTCTTTAAATATAATGTCTTCCGCATGTCCTAGTAAAATATAATTCCTGGCACATGTACCATTGGTTTCAAGGTGAACGTCGCGAATGTTGTATTTTATTAGTTACTGGAATCTGTGAATTTATGTAAAACACAATAAAAATGCATTTTACTATTTACTGTACAGTTGTCTGAGTGGTATAATGTAATAACAAAAGGTCTTGAAGTTCTCCAAATGCTCAGATGCACCATAGAAATCTGGTGAACATCTCATGCTTTCAGCTGTAATGTGCTACAAGATGGACCCACAAAAACAGTTACCAAAGTAGATATGAGATCCATAAGAACTTGGAGTCCATACACTAGCGCTAAACTTTCCGTCAGGCTGTTCCTTTTGAACATCTGGAAATTCTTTTTCTCCGCCGGAGCCTATTGACTAAAAAGGGACCCAGCGAGGATCTGGCCTATTTCCAGCAAGCAGCTGTTTTTGTCTGGCCGAATCTTGCCACTAATGTTGGAAACAGGCCAGGTCCCTACCAGGTCCCATTATAGTTATGTCGGATGTGGTGAACTCCAGCAGGCTGTTCCTCGAGTGGAACAGCCTGCCAAACCAGTTTAGAGCTAGTGTGAACTTAACCTTATACAGTAGATACTTGAGCTTACTTAACCCCTTAAGGACTGAGCAAATCTGAGCAAAAATTTGTAAAAAATTGCAAATTTCCAAGTTTCAATTTCTCTACTTCTATAATACATATTAATACCTCCAAAAATAGTTATTACTTTACATTCCCCATATGTCTACTTCATGATTGGATCATTTTGGGAATGATATTTTATTTTTTGGGGATGTTACAAGGCTTAGAAGTTTAGAAGCAAATCTTGAAATTTTGCCAACATTTTCAAAAACCCAATTTTTAGGTACCAGTTCAGGTCTGAAGTCACTTTGTGAGGCTTACATAATAGAAACCACCCAAAAATGACCCCATTCTATAAACTACACCCCTCAAGATATTCAAAACTGATTTTACAAACTTTGTTAACCCTTTAGGTGTTCCACAAGAATTAATGGAAAATAGAAATACAATTTCCAAATTTCACTTTTTTGGCAGATTTTCCATTTTAATAATTTGTTTCCAGTTATAAAGCAAGCGTTAACAGCCAAACCAAACTCAATATTTATGGCCCTGGTTCTGTAGATTACAGAAACACCCCTATATTTGGTCATAAACCGCTGTACGGGCACGTGACAGGGCGCAGAAGGAAAGGAATGCCATACGGTTTTTAGAAGGCAGGTTTTGCTGGACAGTTTTTTTGGACACCATGTCCCATTTGAAGCCCCCGATGCACCCCTAGAGTAGAAACTCCATAAAAGTGACCCCATCTAAGAAACTACACCACTCAAGGTATTCAAAACTGATTTTACAAACGTCGTTAATGCTTTAGGTGTTCCACAAGAATTAATGGAAAATAGAGATACAATTTCAAAATTTCACTTTTTTGCCAGATTTTTTATTTTAATATTTTTTTTCCGGTTACAAAGCAAGGGTTAACAGCCAAACAAAACTCAATATTTATGGCCCTGATTCTGTAGTTTACAGAAACACCCCATATGTGGTCGAAAACCGCTGTACGGGCACACGGCAGGGCGCAGAAGGAAAGGAATGTCATACGGTTTTTGGAAGGCAGGTTTTGCTGGACTGGTTTTTTTACACCATGTCCCATTTGAAGCACCCCTAGAGTAGAAAAAAACAGTGGCCCCATCTTAGAAACTACAGGATAGGGTGGCAGTATTTTTGGTACTAGTTTAGGGTACATATGATTTTTGGTTGCTCTATATTACACTTTTTGTGAGGCAAGATAACAAGAAATTGCTGTTTTGGCACAGTTTTTATTTTTTGTTATTTACAAAATTCATCTGACAGGTTAGATCTTGTGATATTTTTATAGACCAGGTTGTTACGGATGCGGCGATACATAATATGTATACTTTTTTTTATTGCACAATGATTTTCTTTTTGAAGCAAAAGAAAACACGTTTTAGTGTTTCCATAGTCTGAGAGCCATACTTTTTTCAGTTTTTGGGCGATTACCTTGGCTAGGGTATGATTTTTGCGGGATGAGATGACGGTTTTATTGGCACTATTTTGGGGTGCGTGTGACTTTTTGATCGCTTGCTATTACACTTTTTGTGATGTAACGTGACAAAAAATGGTTTATTTTGCACAGTTTTTATTTTACATTTTTTACAGTGTTCTTCTGAGGGGTTAGGTCATTTGATATGTTTATAGAGCTGGTCGATATGGACGCGGCAATACCTAATATGTATACTTTTTTTTTCCCTATTTATTACCACATTTTTTTTTTATTTATTTGGGGGAAATGACGTTTTTGTGTATTTTTACATGAAACTCTAAAAAATATTGTGGAACATTTTTTTTGTGGAAACATTTTTTTTCAACTTTTTTTTTTGTACCACTTTGGGACTTGAACTTTTGGGGGTATATTCCTCTACAATGCATTCCAATACTTCTGTATTGGAATGCATTGGCTGTATGAGTAATACTATGTGTATTACTCATGCAGCTTCCGGGGCCTGTGAGATCCAGGGGGATGGATCTCACAGGCTCTTCACCGGAAGGCAGCGCAGATGCCTCAGGAAGGCATCGCGCTGCCTTCCATGCCATTGGGTCCCCCCCCCCCCCCACAGCCCCATGGGGACCCGATGGCACCACCGCCGCACCAGATAAAAGCTGCAAACCGCAGGTCTGAATTGACCTGTGGTTTTCGGTGATCGCCGACACAGGGGGGGGGGGGGGGTCACGGGACCCCCCCGCGCATTTAGCCGAGGTGCCTGCTCAATGATTTGAGCAGGCACCTTGTTCCGATCACCGCCGTACAGGTACATCATGTGTCCGTAAGGGGTTAAAATAGTTGTCTCCTCAAGTCAACCTCTTTCCTGAAAGAAAAGGTAATGATGGCCAGACTCCCATTTGTTAGCCTGATTGGAGAGCAACCAACAAAGCGCAATAGAAATGTATGACCAGCCACGGATGATATATATTTATGTATACATGCTCAACGAGATCCATCTCATTTTTGCTTCACAATTCATACTATAAATACCATATTAATTTATATAAAATCATGTGTGACTCACTGGAAACAGATATTCTGAGGCTGACTCAACTTTATCATGTGATTGACTTGTCAGTGCTCTGATGCAAACTCTAATAAAAACCTTAATAGTATACCTGTACTGTAAACAGACAAGTCTTTCATCATCATCAGGAGCATCTTTTAAAGAATCACATGATTATACTACCATACAGTGGAAAACAATACCATATGGTTCCCAAATAACAAAGCCATTCAGATTATTAATAATAATAATAATAATAATAATATTATTATTATTATTATCACCACTGAAAGTTTGACTTACCAAAAAGGAATTAGAGAACGGTCGAGACTGGTGGTGTTAAGGTAGCAATGGTCCTCTTTGTCTATGGCAGGGATGGCCAACCTAAGGCTCTCCAGCTGTTGCAAAACTACAACTCCTAGCATGCCCAGACTGCCCACAGCTATCAGCCTACAACAGGGCATAGTGAGTGTTGCAGTTTTACAACAGCTGGAGAGCCGCAGGTTGGCCATACCTCGTCTATGGTATAATATATACATACACAAACATGGCTGGATCTACATGTGATAATTTAGAGAATTGGGGGCCACAACCAGATTTTTTTTATACACTATCTCTTGTTTTGTAGTCCAACAACATGCACAAGTAAGATTCACTGTAAATTATAAAGATATCATAGGGCCTAACTATCGTGAAAACAGGTGTAGCGGCTTCTGTGGGACCCAAACTAAGGAGGATTGATTTATTTTCAGGGCCCGCGACATGTGGCATCATGGGGCCAGCCAGCAAATATCTGTCTGTGATTTATGACAGAACACTCAACAGGGCAGCACAGGGCCCAAAGGCACATATATTATTGTGGCTGGCTTGGTCCTGTCTGAGTCCAGCGCTGTGCTAGTAACAGTTCACTAGACCTGGTGCTAGGTGACGTAGTATGCAGTGCCCACCTAGGAATCAGCTTTGGACCATTTAATGGAATAGAAGACTGTAGAGCAAAAGCAGCACATGGGTCGTCCTGAGAGAGTGGGCAGCGTGTAGTTAGAGACAGAGTGGCTGCAGTTTGAGCTAAGCCAGAGATGACTGTCTGTAACTGACTCTGTAAGATAGGTCAGGGAGCATTGGTCAGCATGTCACTAAAAGGAGTGGAGAGGGAGGCAAGGAACACTATGGACTCTTGCCTGAAAGTGTTGATGGTGGCAGCCCTAAACTCAAAGAGTGTTAGGGTGTTATCAATGTTGTGTGAGACCTATTTTATGGGTTGTTCACATTTTTTTCAGACCTCCTTCCCAACAAGGCCAGACCTGCAGTGGTGATCATACTTTCCTGATCCTCCCCACTGGATTTAGGCTATATTGCTCCACTGTCAGTTCTACAGGTCCTGGGTCTTCCTGCATCAACATCCATTTTTTTATGTGGGGCATGTTAGCCAATGACTGGCCGCTGTGGTGGCAGTTCAAGTGCTGCACCTGAGGATAGGGTTGTATGGAAATTGCTGCTGGGGAGGGGGAAAGTGGCCAGCTCAAAAATTTACTGTGGGGCCAAGTCATTTCTAGTTGCGACCCTGCATGCAGGAATTCAAGAATTTCACAACTTTTGTTGTTATTTCCCAAATTATTTACAAATATTCATTAACTAGCAAAAGGACCCGAGTTCGCACGGGTATATTTCATCTATTTCACTTAATCTTTGTGTGTGTCGTTAAAAGATATCAACAGTATCCCCCACGACAGTAAACTCCACAGCCCCCCATCCCTTAACACTGACCCTTCCACAGTGACCAGCCTTCTGAAAATGGGACCTTCACTGCAGCCCATCCCCTTAACTTTGACCTTTACAGCAGCCCGCCCCTTTAACAGTGAGTTTCACAGCACCCACTCCCTTGATAGTGACCCTCTCAGGGGGCCGCCCCCTTAACAGTGACCTCCACAGCACCCCGCCCCTTAACACTGAACTCCGTAGGAGACCATCCCCTTATCTGTGTCTTCCACTGTTCCCTGTCCCCTTAACAGAGACCTCAATAGCACCAGTCCCTTTGACAGTGACCTCCACAGTACCCCGCTCCCTTAACAGTGACCTCACAGTACCCTGCTGCTTTAACAGTGACTTCCACAGCAGCTTCTCCTTTTATAGTGGCCCTGCCCCTAACAGTGACCTCCACAGTGCCCGCCCATTTAACAGTGACCTCCACAGTGCCCGTCCCTTTAACAGTGACCTCCACAGCGTCCTGCCCCATTAACAGTGACCTCCACAGTAAACACCCCTTTAACAGTGACCTCCACAGTGCCCGTCCCTTTACAATGACCTCTTCAATAGTGGCCCCTGCTGCCTTAACAGTGAAATCCACAGTTAGCACCCCTTTAACAGTGACTTCCACAGCCGGAACGTATAGACATCACCAGACGCTGGTGACCAGACCGTCCAAAAAGTTCTGAAGCATTTGGCTGAATATGAGCAGATATTATTGCCCGAAACACTTCAGAATTCATCCTGCTGCTTTTGTCAGCAGTCACATCATCAATAAATACAAGAGAACCAGTTCCATTGTCAGCCATACATTTCCACGCCATGACACTACCACCACCATGCTTCACTGATGAGGTGGTATGCTTAGGATCATCAGCAGTTCCTTTCCTTCTCCATACTCTTCTCTTCCCATCACTCTGGTACAAATTGATCTTGGTCTCATCTGTCCATAGGATGCTGTTTCTAGAACTGTGAAGGCTTTTTTAGATGTCAATTGGCAAACACTAATTTGGCCTTCCTGTTTTTGAGGCTCACCAATGATTTACATGTTGTAGTGAACCCTCTGTATTCACTCTGGTAAAGCCTTCTCTTGATTGTTGATTTTGACACACATACACCTACCTCCTGGAGAGTGTTCTTGATCTGGCCAACTGTTGTTTTCCCGGGTCTTTTGGTGTTGCTGAGTTTAACGGTGCGTTCCTTTTTTTTAAGAATGTTCCAAACTGTTGTTTTGGCCACTCCCAATGTTTTTGCTATCTCTCTGACGTTTTTTTTTTTTTTTTTTTAGCCTAATGATGGTTTGCTTTACTGATAGTAATAGCTCTTTGGATCTTATCTTCAGAGTTGACAGCAACAGATTCCAAATGCAAATAGCACACTTGAAATTTGGACCTTTTATCTGCTCATTGTAATTGGGATAATGAGGGAATAACAAACAACTGGCCATGGAACAGCTGAGAAGCCAATTGTCCCATTACTTTTGGTCTATTAACAAGTGGGAGGCACATATGCAAACTGTTGTAATTCCTACAAAGTTCTCCTGATTTGGATGTAAATACCCTCAAATTAAAGCTGACAGTCTGCAGTTAAAGCACATCTAGTTTAATTTCAAATCCATTGTGGTGGTGTATAGAGCCAAAAATCTAAGAATTGGTGATCTCCCAATATTTATGGACCTGACTGTATATGCCCTCACATCTAATGTTTTACAGGGTCAGCTCACCAGCAGGCCCTCACATATAATTTTTTAGAGGGTCAGCTCACCTGCAGGCCCTCGTGTATTATTTTTTAGAGGGTCAGCTCGCCAGAAGGCTCTCACCTATAATCTTTTACAGGGTTTGCTCACCTGCAGGCCCTCGCATATAATGTTTTACAGGGTCAGCTAACCTGCAGGCCCATGCATATAATGTTTTACAGGGTCAGCTCACCTGTAGGCCCTCACCTACAAGTCCAGTCTAACTATCCAAGAGTCTGGTCAACACAATCCTCACCGCCGGGGGTCGTGTAACTAGTAATCACGGAGGAGTCTCGTTCGTTATTGGAATTAACCAGACAAATCGCTCCACCAACTAAGAACGTCCATGCACCACCACCCACAGAATCGAGAAAGAGCTATCAATCTGTGAATCCTTTCCGTGTCAGTGCCGGGTGAGGTTTCCTATGTCGAGTCAAATTAAGCCACAGGCTCCACTCCTGGTGGTGCCCTTCTGTCAATTCCTTTAAGTTTCAGCTTTGCAACCATACTCCCCCCGGAACCCAAAGACTTTGGTTTCCCGTAAGATGCTTGATGGGTCATGGGAATAACACCGCCGGATCACCGGTCGGCATCGTTTACGGTCGGAACTACGATGGTATCTGATCGTCTTCGAACCTCTGACGTTCATTTTTGATTAATGGAAACATTCTTGGCAAATGCTTTTGCTTTGGTACCTCTTGCGCTGGTCCAAGAATTTCACCTCTAGTGGCGCAATACGGATACCTCTGGCGTCCCTCTTAATCATGGCCCCAGTTCCGAAAACCAACAAAATAGAACCAGAGTCCTATTCCATTATTCCTAACTGAAGAATTCAGGCGACCCGGCCTGCCTTGAACACTATACATTTTTTTAATGGTCAGCTAAGCAGTAGGCCCTCAACCACAATTTTTTCGATGGTCAGCTCAGCAGCAGACCCTCACCCATAATGTTTTAGAGGGTTAGATCAGCAGGCGCTTGCTCCAAATGTTTTAGAGGGACACCAGCAGGCCGTCAATCATAAGGGTGTATGATGCCCTCCTTTATGTGTAATAAAGGTGTTATTGGAGTGCCGATTCCTTGTAATTTTTGGCAGCCCTTTCACTTAGTGCATAGGCTTTATGAGTGTAGAAGTCCCACTACATGAACAATTGTGCCACAATGTGAATGAGGTCCTTCTTTATGTGATATACAGGTTGTATCGGATTGCCTCTTCCTTGTAATTTTTGGCAGAACTTGCACTTTATATACAAGTCAATATACAGGAAAGAATGTTTCTTAACAGTTTTTTCTCTAAAATCGATTTTATCTTTGGTTTTGTGTGTATTAATGTCAGTCTGTAAAAGTGGCATACTACTCGGACAACATCGTTCCCAGCAGAGACCTGGGAGTCCAAGATGCATCCAGACATCCTCCCCATGCTGTTCTAGAACCATTCCGGTGGTGTTTCCATCAATTTATGATCTTTTCCGATGAACCAGGCACCCTCCTATCTTTAGAGCAGGGGGTGCCTGGTTTAATGATTGGGTTCTCCCATTGACTTCCTCCCGATGTGTTCGGCCAGAGCACCCGAGCACTTTGGTGCTCGATCAAAACTATTGTTGACCTATATTTCAAATAGATCAGAGTAGAAAGAGCCAGAGTTTATGCTGCTCGTAATAAAAACTCAATAAAAAGATGCCAGTTGGCTGAGCACTATAATTATTATGTGCTTATCCAGTCTCTCATAAATTTTGGAATGTCTTGGACACATACCGTGTTACAATTTGTTGGAATTAATTCCCAGAGTACTATATAAAGCAGGAGATTTGAGATAAGGAGCATCAGAAACTTCACAGTCACCTCCTGTGCTAACAAGCTCTCCTCTGGAACCATCATGGTAGCTCAAAAGTCCCTAACCAAGCCAGCACTTTGGTCTCTTGCCATTTTTGCAATCCTGAGTTTGCAGAGCGCAGGTAAGTTATCCAGAGGGTAATGACAACAATTAGTTAAAAACTATTGCAGAATCCACCAGCCAGGTTCAATATCAATGGATGTGGCTTATGCACCTCCTTGAGAAAGGAGAGAGATCCTCTAATGTCTAATTTACTTGTTTGTTGGGTTGATTAAAATTTCTTAGACACAATGAAGACATATTTATTAATATATATGATTTTTTAATTTATATTTCCTAATTTAAAAAATAGAACATACATTTAGTTTAATGAATTTAAACAATTGTACCTTTTTGCTAATTCTGAGGACTTAAAGGGAACCTGTCACCAGTTTTATGGTGTCCTAACTAAGGGCAACATAAATAAGTGACTGATTCTCTTAGCAAAATGCTGGGTCATTTTCTTTAATTGACCCAGTCAATCTGCCAACATCTTGTATTGAAAAGCTCCAGCTAATAATGATGAGTCCTGAATATTCATGAGCTCCTGACTTTTCCCGCCTACCTGCTGCTAAATGATAGTTATTTTCCATATGAATAAGCAGCAGGTGGGCAGGAGAGTGGCTATAGCTGTTAATTAAATAAATGCTGGACTCAATGACATCACACTGGACTCAAATCAGCTCATTAGCATGCGGCATATGGCATCTTTGTGTGTATATTATGAGGTAACCATCTGTCACACCAGTAAGTGAATACATCAAAGGTACTTTTTAGTAGTTAAAGATTGTATATAATTAGTTAGATTATAATCAAATATCCACATGACAGGTTTTCTTTAATAATGAAATCCAAATCTAAAATCCAAATAATTATTAAATTGCCCTTTGGCAGAATAGCTAAAGCCAATAATTAAATTAAAAATATCATTTGTTGTAAATGGGTTTTTGTTACAGTTTCTAAGGGTAGTAAAGTTCAAGACAAAAATCCATTCTAAAATATAATTTATAAATATAATTATATAATACATTTCTTGTTCATCAGTTGGCAAATCATTTAAGTAAAATATATTTTTTTTCTAAAAGAAAATAAATAATTTGCAATATTTTGCCAATTTTTTAAAAAAAGATTTCTGTATTCGGTATCATCTTATACTATTTGTAATTTTATTAATATTTTTGTTACCTACTTTCCAAGACATTTCAAAAATAAGTAAAAAAAAGTCACCAACACATTAAGCCATAGCTTAACGATTTTGATCCTAATCTTTATTAAATCTGAAATATATTCTGAAACTATGAAAAAAGATTCCTTTTTTTTTTTTCATTTATTAAATCTTTACTAAGTCAAAATGTTTTGGTTTCACTGTCATTTTCTGTTGATATCTCATTTAGTATTTCTTTTTTTTCTGTAGCTGCAGATCCATATAATAATAATAATCAGAATTGTACCAGTTATTATCATAATAATGGTAAGTATATTAGCAAGAAAATAGCTATAACATAATAAAGGGGACTATAATGGGCGGGGGGGGGGGGAGGGGGAGGGGGTACAGACATGCAAGGAGATTATATACTGTTTTACATAATTTATATGTACTTGTCTCTTCCTCTTTCAGATGTACCAGGATGGGGCATTGCACTGCTTGTATTAGTGTCACTGCTTTTGCTTGGAATGTTATGCAGTTGTGGCCTTGTGGTAAGTAAATTATTTTAGATACTAATAATTGACAGGACCCTCATTGGGACATTTTCACCATGACTAGCCTTTGAAGACTGCAGGGGTCCACTATATCACTTCTGATTCTGAAGAGCACTATAGGTATTATTCAAGTACCTTAGACCTTCCAAGTCCCTTACTATGCTTTCCAATGTGCAGTAAATTCAAATGAATGGGAGAGAGCGCCAATACCATTTATGGCCTCTAAGCAAAGTTTGAAGCTGTACCTGTTTCTGATCAATGAAGCCGCCTCAGCCAGCTGATCGGAAGTGTTTGACTCCCACCAATTTTGAACTAATATTGAAGACTTATAATTTTTTTACATAAACACTAATATTTTCCCATTTCTTTTCAGCCCCTTATGATGAAGAAAAGTGGTGGCGGATGTTGTTGTGCTGGCCAATAGTATCATTAACTTGAATTCTGGACTCCATCTACAAAATTTCGAAAAAGACAAAGTCTCTCATCAATTTGCACCACGTTCTTGCCATTGTATCTCTAGAATTCCTAGTATTTGAATGTATGTACATGATTACTGAGATTAATGCTGAAAACATGTATAATAACGTCATTATTGTTAATGTATTTAAAGGCACACTAATAAATCGCATAAAGAAAGTATCATTCTTGTATTGTTTCTGCTAAAGCTATAATTTTTTTTAGGTTAGTTTAAAAAAAAATATATATATATTTATATCAGTCAGTAATTTTTGAAGGTGTTTGTATGAATTGATTGCCATTTCTTCATGTTTGCCTAAACCACAGGGGCGTAGCTAAAGGCTCATGAGCTCTGGTGCAAGAGTTCAGCTTGGGCCCCCCTTCCCTCAGTACTTTGTGGCCAGGGGTAGGGAAACATATAGCCTTTGTGCTGTCTGAGCCAAAAATTGAAACAGCATGCCAAATTCTTGTAACTTGACCAGCATGCACCTTGTTCTTATGTGGCACAAGGGTCTTTGGGTCCCCTCAGGCTCCTAGGCCTGGTAGCAACTGCTACCACGGCACCCCCTATAGTTACGCCCCTGCTAAACCACACTATTGGAATTTTAAATTACTTATTAATTTCTAAGGTCAAACTTAACAGATCTCATTGATCCGAGACATTTTCAAGATAAAGTTTCTTTGTTAAACACAGTACCCAATCAGAGTTCAGCTTTGAACAAGGTTATGAGATCAAATCCACCTAAGGCAACATGTAATAGGGACTCCTGAGTGATACATAGATGTTGCAACCAGACCGATTTATTGAATTCTAATAAAATTCTAAATACAACCATACTATTGTCCTTGGAGTTTGGGCGTTCTCCCTCCACGAGTTCTCCTTAGAGTTCCTACCACCATGTGGTGCACCAAAGTGATTGTAAGCTGTGCAGTCTGTCCTACTCTGCTGTTGTGGGTCTCTGAATTTCTACTGTCCACCACCTTCTCTTTACCTACACTGAAAGAAAAACACTCTGCCCTTTCAGTGTCCTCGTATCATTGTCCTGTACAGACACCAACCTCCTACAGCTATAAATGTGCAGCACACTCATCAGATGGTCTCTAGCTTACGTTCATATAGTCTTGTTTCCAGCTCGCTCATTGGTGAGCACCCCACGTGCATGGAACACAACAGGTAAGACCTTTCGGATACGAGGTCTTACAACCGAGACAACAGTTGCTAGCTCAATAGAGCAATTACAGTTCTGGTCCAAGTCTACCAAATTGGACTCTGAATTTAAAGGAGTTGTGTAGGCCATATATATTGATGACCTATCATAAAGATAGATAAACAATATTTGATCAATTGGGGTCCGACACCTGGCACCCCTGATGATCAGCTGTTTGAAGAGGAGGTGATGCTCCATGTGAGCGCTGCTTCTTGTTCATTAGACTGCTTGTCATCTCCAAGTGCACTTGAATGGAGCGAGTACTTGTCATTACACTGCACTGCCAAAACTTGCAAGACAAATGGCAGTATAATGAACAGGAAGCAGTGCTCGCATGAAGCTCCACCTACTCTTCAAAAAACTGATTGAAAGGGGTCCCAGGTGTTGAGCCTCTGCCAATCATATATTGATGACCTATTCTGACAATAAGTCATCAGTACTGTATGTTTGGCCTGCACGACCCCTTAAACCAGTAATAATTTCTTGAGTGCAGTACCCCAATAATGTAACATGCCCTCTAATAATAAAATATTAAGTGACAGGTAACTCGACCATCTACTTCCTGATGGTGAGGTCTTTGTTAAGTTTGTTAATCCACTCATATACTATATTTCTTTGGTAGTTTCTCCTGGAGCATGCCTATCACACAGCTCATAAATTCCACCAAGTAACCTAACATTATCAGACACCACACATTGAACCCTTAGCATCTGGCTCCATGTTTGGCAATCAACTTACTGCCATCACACACATACCTCAAGACATTGTATTGGTCTATATATTTTATAAATTGGTTTTAAATTGCCCAGTATGCGTCATCAAATTAAAGTCAGTTAGTAATTAGTAGTCCATTGTCCAGATAAGAAAGATGTTGTCAATATAGTGCCACCAGCATAGGACATGCTCCAAAAACCTGAATGCCTACTTGTGGCTGCCCCTTCAAAGAGGACATATGTATGTTGGCATATATAGGGGTCAGATTGGACCCCATTGCAGTTCCCTTGCAATGCTGGAAAAATATTAATCTACAATGTAAGTAAAAAAAGATCAGATGTGTGCCTAATTGGGATGAGCAAACCCGAACTGTATAGTAAAAGTCCAGGTTCGGGTTCGGTGTTCGGCGCTTTCTTGGCGCTTTTTGAAAGGCTGCAAAGCAGCCAATCAACAAGCGTCATACTACTCGCCCCAAGAGGCCATCACAGCCATGCCTACTATTGGCATGGCTGTGATTGGCCAGTGCAGCATGTGACCCAGCCTCTATTTAAGCTGGAGTCACGTAGCGCCGCCCGTCACTCTGCTCTGATCAGTGTAGGGAGAGGTTGCGGCTGCTGCTGTTAGGGCGAGATTAGGCAGTGATTTACTCTTCCAAAACACTTAATGTAGTGATCGATCTACAGCTGTGAATCATTCAACCTCTGCCATTTAATTGCTCACTGTATTTAGGCTGCCCAGAGCGTTTTTCTGTCACTTTTTTTCCGGGGTGATTGGCGGCCATTTTGTGTCTTGTGGTGCGCCAGCACAAGCTGCCAAGTACATCTAACCATCAATAGTGTTTTTTTTTTTTTTGGCCTATATCCTATATCAGGTGCTTGGCTGTGCTTGCTATTTTATTGAGGGGTGAAATACAATTGCCAAAATAGCTGTACCCTAAATCTGGCGTTTCAGCTGTGGCTATCCAATTGTAATACTGTCTGCTGTCTGGCAAAGGATATATTTTTTTCTGGGTTAAAATACAATTCCCAAATTAGCAATTCCCTAAATCATTGTTTTCTGCTGTATCAGGCCAAGTTTAAATCTATCCATAAAAGGGTATATTACATTAAAGGTGCGGATAGGTGCATCCTCAATAACTTCACACGTTACCGTGCATCTCCAAGTCTAACCTGTCATCCTGCGCCTAAATAATAGGCCTACAATTTATATTCAGCGAAATCTGTGTTTACTGCTGTGGCTGGTCAATTTATTTAGTATCCGCCAAAGCACAGTTTTTGTTCTGGGTTGAAATACAATTCCCAACTTAGCAATTCCCTAAATTAGTGGTTTCTGCTGTATCAGGCCATGTTTAAATCTATCCATAAAAGGGTATATTAGATTGAAGGTGTGGATAGGGTCGTCCTCAATAACTTCACACGCTACCGTGCATTCCCAAGTCTAATTCTGTCCGTAAACGTATACCTGTCATCCTGCGCCTAAATATTAGGCCTACAATTTATATTCAGCTAAATCTGTGGTTACTGCTGTGCCTGTATTAGTGTAATACGGTACCTAAATAGATAGCCAGATAGTGTTAGGTGTCTGTAAAAAAAGGCCTGAATTTGAATTCAATACATTGGGCCAAATACATTTTTTCTTATTGTTGTGAACGGTAACAATGAGGAAAACATCTAGTAAAGGACGCGGACATGGTCGTGGTGGTGTTAGTGGACCCTCTGGTTCTGGGAGAGGACGTGGCCGTTCTGCCACAGCCACATGTCCTAGTGTACCAACTACCTCAGGTCCCAGTAGACGCCAGAATTTACAGCGATATTTGGTGGGGCCCAATGCCGTTCTAAGGCCTGAGCAGGTACAGGCATTAGTCAATTGGGTGGCCGACAGTGGATCCAGCACGTTCACATTATCTCCCACCCAGTCTTCTGCAGAAAGCGCACAGATGGCGCCTGAAAACCAAGCCCATCATTCTGTCACATCACCCCCATACATATCAGGGAAACTGTCTGAGCCTCAACTTATGCAGCAGTCTCATGCTGTTTGAAGACTCTGCTGGCAGGGTTTCCCAAGGGCATCCACCTAGCCCTTCCCCAGTGGTGGAAGACATAGAATGCACTGACGCACAACCACTTATGTTTCCTGATGATGAGGAGATGGGAATACCACCTCAGCACGTCTCTGATGATGAAACACAGGTGCCAACTGCTGCGTCTTTCTGCAGTGTGCAGACTGAACAGGAGGTCAGGGAGGAAGACTGGATGGAAGACGATGCAGGGAACGATGAGGTCCTAGACCCCACATGGAATGAAGGTCGTGCCACTGACTTCCAGAGTTCGGAGGAAGAGGCAGTGGTGAGACCGAGGCAACAGCGTAGCAAAAGAGGGAGCAGTGGGCAAAAGCAGAACATCCGACGCCAAGAGACTCCGCCTGCTACTTGCCGCCGCCATCTGGGACCGAGCACCCCAAAGGCAGCTTCAAGGAGTTCACTGGCATGGCAGTTCTTCTAACAATGTGCTGATGACAAGACCCGAGTGTTTTGCACGCTGTGCCATCAGAGCCTGAAGCGAGGCATTAACGTTCTGAACCTTAGCACAACCTGCATGACTAGGCACCTGCATGTAAATCATAAACTGCAGTGGAGTAAACACCTTAAAAACAAGGAAGTCACTCAGGCTCCCCCTGCTACCTCTTCTGCTGCTGCCGTCTCGGCCTCTTCCTCCGCCTCTGAAGGAATTTTGGCACCTGCCGCCCAGCAAACAGAGGATGTACCACCAACACCACCACCTCCGTCACCAAGCATCTCCACCATGTCACACGGCAGCGTTCAGCTCTCCATCTCACAAACATTTGAGAGAAAGCGTAAATTCCCACCTAGCCACCCTCGATCCCTGGCCCTGAATGCCAGCATTTCTAAACTACTGGCCTATGAAATGCTGTCATTCAGGCTGGTGGACACAGACAGCTTCAAACAGCTCATGTCGCTTGCTGTCCACAGTATGTTGTTCCCAGCCGCCACTACTTCTCCAAGAGAGCCGTGCCTTCCCTGCACAACCAAGTATCCGATAAAATCAAGTGTGCACTGCGCAACGCCATCTGTGGCAAGGTCCACCTAACCACAGATACGTGGACCAGTAAACACGGCCAGGGACGCTATATCTCCCTAACTGCACACTGGGTGAATGTGGTGGCTGCTGGGCCCCAGGCAGAGAGCTGTTTGGCGCACGTCCTTCCGCCGCCAAGGATCGCAGGGCAACATTCTTTGCCTCCTGTAGCCTCCTCCTCCAACTCGGCTTCCTCCTCCTCTTCTTTCACCTGCTCATCCAGTCAGCCACACACCTTCACCACCAACTTTAGCACAGCCCGGGGGTAAACGTCAGCAGGCCATTCTGAAACTCATATGTTTGGGGGACAGGCCCCACACTCCGCAGGAGTTGTGGCGGGATAAAGAACATCAGACCGGCGAGTGGTTGCTGCCGGTGAGCCTCAAGCCTGGCATGGTGGTGTGCGATAATGGGCGAAATCTCGTTGCAGCTCTGGGACTAGCCGGTTTGACGCCCATCCCTTGCCTGGCGCATGTGCTGAATTTGGTGGTGCAGAAGTTCATTCACAACTACCCCGACATGTCAGAGCTGCTGCATAAAGTGCGGTCCGTCTGTGCGCGCTTCCGGAGTTCACATCCTGCCGCTGCTCGCCTGTCTGCGCTACAGCATAACTTCGGCCTTCCCGCTCACCGCCTCATATGCTACGTGCCCACCAGGTGGAACTCCACCTTGCACATGCTGGACAGACTGTGCGAGCAGCAGCAGGCCATAGTGGAGTTTCAGCTGCAGCACGCACGGGTCAGTCGCATTGCGGAACAGCACCACTTCACCACCAATGACTGGGCCTCCATGCGAGACCTGTGTGCCCTGTTGCGCTGTTTCGAGTACTCCACCAACATGGCCAGTGGCGATGACGCCGTTATCAGCATTACAATACCACTTCGATGTCTCCTTGACAAAACACTTAGGGCGATGATGGAAGAGGAGGTGGCCCAGGAGGAGGAGGAGGAGGAGGAGGAGGAGGAAGAGGGTTCATTTTTTGCACTTTCAGGCCAGTCTCTTCAAAGTGACTTAGAGGGAGGTTTTTTGCATCAGCAGAAGCCAGGTACAAATGTGGCCAGCCAGGGCCCACTACTGGAGGACGAGGAGGATGAGGATGAGGAGGCTGTGGAGAAGGATGAGGATGAAGCATGGTCACAGCGGGGTGTCACCCAACGCAGCTCGGGCCCATCACTGGTGCGTGGCTGGGGGGAAACGCAGGAGGATGACGATACGCCTCCCACAGAGGACAGCTTGTCCTTACCTCTGGGCAGCCTGGCACACATGAGCGACTACATGCTGCAGTGCCTGCACAATGACAGCAGAGTTGCCCACATTTTAACCTGTGCGGACTACTGGGTTGCCACCCTGCTGGATCCCCGGTACAAAGACAATGTGCCCACCTTACTTCCTGCACTGGAGCGTGATAGTAAGATGCGCGAGTACAAGTGCATGTTGGTAGATGCGCTACTGAGAGCATTCCCAAATGTCACAGGGGAACAAGTGGTAGCCCAAGGTGAAGGCAGAGGAGGAGCAAGAGGTCGCCAACGCAGCTGTGTCACTGCCAGCTCCTCTGAGGGCAGGGTTAGCATGGCAGAGATGTGGAAAAGTTTTGTCACCACGCCACAGCTAACTGCACCACCACCTGATACGGAACGTGTTAGCAGGAGGCAACATTTCACTAACATGGTGGAACAGTACGTGTGCACACCCATCCACGTACTGACTGATGGTTCGGCCCCATTCAACTTCTGGGTCTCCAAATTGTCCACGTGGCCAGAGCTTGCCTTTTATGCCTTGGAGGTGCTGGCCTGCCCGGCGGCCAGCGTTTTGTCTGAACGTGTATTCAGCACGGCAGGGGGCGTCATTACAGACAAACGCAGCCGCCTGTCTACAGCCAATGTGGACAAGCTGGCATTCATAAAAATGAACCAGGCATGGATCCCACAGGACCTGTCCATCCCTTGTGCAGATTATACATTAACTACCTCCCCTTAACCATATATTATTGTACTCCAGGGCACTTCCTCATTCAATCCTATTTTTATTTTCATTTTACCATAATATTGCGGGGCAACCCAAAGTTGAATGAACCTCTCCTCTGTCTGGGTGCCGGGGCCTAAATATCTGACAGTGGCCTGTTCCAGTGGTGGGTGATGTGAAGCATGATTCTCTGCTATGACATGAAGCCTGAATCTCTGCTATGGGACCTCTCTCCTCTGTCTGGGTGCCGGGGCCTAAAAATATCTGACAGTGGCCTGTTCCAGTGTTGGGTGACATGAAGCCTGATTCTCTGCTATGACATGAAGCCTGATTCTCTGCTATGGAACCTCTCTCCTCTGTCTGGGTGCCGGGGCCTAAAAATATCTGACAGTGGCCTGTTCCAGTCCAGTGTTGGATGACATAAAACCTGATTCTCTGCAATGACATGAAGCTTGATTCTCTGCAATGGGACCTCTCTCCTCTGTCTGGGTGCTGGGGCCTAAATATCTGACAGTGGCCTTTTCCAGTGGTGGGTGACATGAAGCCTGATTCTCTGCTATGGGACCTCTCTCCTCTGTCTGGGTGCCGGGGCCTAAATATCTGACAATGGCCTGTTCCAGTGGTGGGTGACATGAAGCCTGATTCTCTGCTATGACATGAAGCCTGATTCTCTGCAATGGGACCTCTCTCCTCTGTCTGGGTGTCGGGGCCTAAATATCTGACAATGGTCTGTTCAAGTGGTGGGTGACGGGAAGCCTGATTCTCTGCTATGACATGAAGCCTGATTCTCTGCAATGGGACTTCTCTCCTCTGTCTGGGTGCCGGGGCCTAAATATCTGACAGTGGCCTGTTCTAGTGGTGGGTGACATGAAGCCTGATTCTCTGCTATGGGACCTCTCTCCAATTGATATTGGTTAATTTTCATGTATTTTATTTTTATTTTTATTCATTTCCCTAACCACATTTGTTTGCAGGGGATTTACCTACATTTTGCTGCCTTTTGCAGCCCTCTAGCCCTTTCCTGGGCTGTTTTACAGCCTTTTTAGTGCATCCAGGTGTTTGCTCAACTCTAGTGCCTAATATCCTCTGGATCAACGTATGGGATAATAGGCTGAACTGGATTGACAGATGTCTTTTTCCAGTCTAATAAACTTTGTTACTATATTACTATTGTAGCAAAATTGCATAATACAATGGGATAATAGATAGTAAAGGTGCCATGGGGGACACCACCTTTAATAATCTTCTAGTGAGTGATGACCTATTGGGGTATAGACTGTTGCAAAGTATTTTTCAAAATGTAAAGCATATTATCACATCAGAATTTAGAGTAATAGTAGTATAAAGTTTGTAATTATCTACTTTTGTACTACCCTACTTGCACTCTCCATTAATATAAGATTAACATCCTCCATAATTCAAACCTCTGACTCTTATCTTTAAGAATTATCTTGAGCAGCACCAGCTCTCTGGAATGAACTGCTGTTGACAATCAGGTTAATTCCTAACTTCATTACCTTTAAATGTGCCTTAAAAACAGAACTTTTTAGGCAGGCTTATCATGTCCCCTAATGACAGTAAGGCTCAGTTCACACGGCTGATTCTTAAAACACACGTGTATAAACAGGTGCTACAAATGTGGACATGACATATGTAAAACATGCCCTCATATAAGGGAAGCAAAAGAGTTCTTACGTCCAGCTCAAATGTTTTCCCTTTTTCAGTGAAAACATACATTAAATGGGTTGTATCATGTAAAATATTCTAAATTTTTTAATCCAGCACCTTGATCTGAATATTTTTGAGAATGCAGGTAATTAAAAATGTCATATAGCCACTGAACTATTCAATAAAACGTATCTGTATAGCACCACCTGCTGTTTGTTCTTTTCCGTATTTCTTGTCCACCTCACTGAGGTGGTCGTACATGCTCAGTTTAAATCTTCAACTGTCACCAGTTCTATCTTCTGTTAGAGGCTGTGGCAGTTATAGGGACATGCCCTGAGCTGCCAGCTGCAAATAAAATAGAGCAATTAGAGCAGTGATTGGGGAGATCCCTGGATCCATGTGAGGTACAGGGCTGGTCTAGCTTTGTTAGAAAGAGATTGTCATGTACTATACGATGTCTGATTTTTGTACATCAATCCAGCCAAAACCCCTTTAACTGTAAAACAAATTACAGTGCTGCCCATAATTATTCATACCACTGGCAAATTTTGACACAAAATTACTTTTATTCAACCAGCAAGTAATTTTTTGACGGTAAATGACATAGGTGTTTCCCAAAAGATAATAAAACGATGTACAAGAGGCATTATTGTGGAAAAAAAAAAATTTCTAAGCTTTTATTTACATTTGAGCAAAAAGTGTCCAGTCCAAAATTATTCATACCCTTCTCAATAATCAATAGAAATCAAACGCTTCCTATAATTGCAGACCAGCTTTTTGCAGGTCTCCACAGGTATTTTTGCCCATTCATCTTTAGCAATGAGCTCTGAATCTTTCAGGTTGGAGGGTCTTCTTGTCATCACCCTGATCTTTAGCTCCCTCCACAGATTCTCATTGGATTCAAGTCTGGACTCTGGCTGGGCCACTCCAAAACGTTCATGTTGTTGTCTGCTAACCATTTCTTCACCACTTTTGCTATGTGTTTTGGGTCATTGTCATGCTGAAATGTCCACTGGTGCCCAAGGCCAAGTTTCTCTGCAGACTGCCTGAGGTTGTCATTGAGAATCCTCATGTATTGCTCTTTTTTCATGGTGCCGTTTACTGTGATTAGGTTCCCTGGTCCATTGGCTGAAAAACACCCCCAAAGCATTAGGTTCCCACCACCATGTTTGACAGTGGGGATGGTGTTCTTTGGGTTGAAGGCTTCTCCTTTTTTACGCCAAATGAAGGAAACATCATTGTGACCAAACAATTAAATTTTTGTTTTATCTGACCATAACACAGAAGACCAGACGTCTTCTTCTTTGTCTTCTCTGTCCAGATGGGCTTTTGCAAAGGTCAAAAAATTACTTTCTGGTTGAATAAAAGTTACTTTAAGTCAAAATTTGCCAGGGGTATGAATAATTATGGGCAGCACTGTATGTTATGTAATTACATGTATCAAAAGCAATGTTCGATACGTATTATGTGCTATTTCCGCCTTAAAAGAAGGAATTCGGAAGCTTTTAACCGACAGTGTGAATGGCAACACTAGTTATCCGTCAGAAGTTACAAAGTACTATTTTTTATATTATGATGGAGGTGTCCGTGAATTTAAACGTATTGGCTTTGAAAGATGTGAATATACTAAGTAAGAGTGGAGATCAGTGGACTTCGATCCAAATTGCTTGAAGATCTCGGCCTAAATCTCATCCGCGGTGATGTATGACAGCTCCCTGTCACTTCACCCATGACTTACAAAGAAATGCGCTTCATGACGAAGTAATTCATCACAAAATGGATTTTTTTGTAAAATTCGTTGAAGCAACCAAAACAAATTTTTGAATACTTTGCTTATCACTAGTGGAGATCACAGAAAGAAATGTCTGTGCTGTGAGGCCTTTTGTATATTTGCCATAAATATCCTGCCAGTTTAAGTCATAGACTTATCTAACATTATTTTTAGTATGATTTATTGTGCGAGTGTCTATAGCCAGTTGCTTTACTACATGTTTTGACAAATGACGTTTTTAATGTAATTTTCTGTGGTTTCCATCTATGTTGTGCACATGCACTTGTCTATATCAATGACTGGCCAGTGGAAAACAGGGGCGCACTGGGAACTTAAAGTGGCCCTGAAAAAAGCTAAAAGTGACCCCATGTTGTAGATGGGTCCAAACTGACACAAGTAGTCAGGGCCAACACAAGTAGATGGGGTCAATACAAGTAGGCGAGGTCAGAAATACCACGTTTTGGCTCAAAATATCATCCCAGCAGAACCAAATACCAATGTGCAGCATAATATACCTCCACCTCCCCAGAAGCTGACCCTTTGTGGTAGCCATCAATAGCTGCCACATTATTTAGGATATGGAGCTGGGGGCTTAGGAGGTGATCATGGAACCCTATAGAGAAGTCCGCTCCAAATATGTACTGGTTATAAATAGCACAATTTTATGTATTACCTGTAAGAACCACTGAAGAAGGAGCTGTTAGCTCTGAAACGCATATGGTACGATTACAGTAATCCAAAAGACTTCCCGGTGCAATCACAGCACGATTCAAAAGTGCAAGATTTGGACACTTGCTACAAGGATCCGAGATATATCAACCTGCAGCACGCTGCACTGGAGATCAGGCGAACAGCCCGAGCACATGGGATGCTACATGGGACGCCGAACATAGGCGATGCACCGGCTGTGACACGGGGAGTCAGGAGATTCGGTCTAGGAGCAACATACAAGTGCTTGAATAGAAGACCAGCTCCAGAAAAGTCAGCGATGCGGTAAAACCTAATCATTGGTAACAAAGAAAGTTACACTATTTATATATTTATCCAAAGCGTAGTGAGCACGATTGCTTAAGCTATTAACTAGAGGATCATCTAACCTGAAAAGAAATATATATATACAGCGTGGATCATGAACATTGATTAATAATATCTAGATTAGGCTATTTCATGTGTATAATCATTGATTTATGAATGAAATTGAATTAGCACTTTGCAAAGAATATAATTAGAGATGAGCGAATTTCTTAAAAGTTCGATTCTGCTGATTCGCCGAATTTCACCCAAAAATTAGCTTTGTGACGAATTACTTCGTCACGAAGCGCATTTTTTGTGAGTAGCGGGTGCAATGACGGGATTCTGCAATAGCGCCTCCCCCGTCATGTTACCTCTCAGATGCCATGTTCATACATGATCGTGGCATCTGAGTGTAAAATTAACATTATTTTGGTTTTTTATCAAACTTACCGCCTCTATTTGCTTGCGATGGGCCGGACGTCGCCATCTTGCTTGAAGATCTCGCCCGGAATCCTGTGCGGCGCGAGATTACGTCATGTAGTCGGCAGGCGTGGTGATGTAATCTCGCTCTGCACGGGATTTCGGCTGAGATATTCGAGTAAGGTGGAGGGTTGGCCACTCATCGCAAGCAAATGGAGGAGGTAAGGTCGATTTTTTTTTGTTTTTTATACTATTTTAGGTTAAATCGATTGGCTGACACAAAGCACAAGGAAATTCGGCTTGTAGGTGAATCGAATTCATCCTGAAATTCGGATCGAATTCCACTTTGTGGGATTCGATTTGCTCATCTCTAAATATAATTGTCTATCATGAACACTGATTCATAAATAAAACTATATACAACATCTGGATCAAGTAACCATTTATTGTGCATTATCATGAACATTGATCAGAGAATAAAATCGAATCATAAAGAAATGACATTATGCACAGTTTTTTTATAATCAATGGACTTTGAGGTTTCATTGGATACAAAAAGGACGTTGCAATAAATCAGCATGATTATTGGATGAATTGGGTATATTAGGATCATATTAAGTTGATTTCATCGTGTTCTTTATATCATGTATATTGATTCAGGATGTGTCCCTGTCCTGCTTAAGTCACATATATAACTGCCAGCCCATATCCGGCCACCACTGGCAGTCAGTTTGTATCTGACTAAGACCGGAGAACACATAACTTATAATTAGTGACGTGTGCTCGTTTTTAGACTACTCATTCTCATTGTCATGTAAATATTTATTAACACATTCTTTATTTATTTATTTAGATATTTTTTTAGATATTTTTAATGTCTGCATCGATTTACCTATACTTGGTATAATAAAATACTGGTTTTCGGTACAGTTCCTGGCGATTGAGTGCCTGTTGACACTTTGAAATCTATATATATAAAGAAGGACATACAGTATATATGAGTGTGTGTGTTTGTGTGTATGTTCCGCTATCACTCAAAAACGCAACCACCATTTTTTAACGAAACTTGGTATGCACATCCCTTGCTACCTGAAAAGAAATCTTTTGGGAGTCACAGCTCTCTAGGACGTACCGTTCCTGAGATATTCCCCCAAAATTACCTGCATTAGCCAATACAAGCCTGCAAGTCTCTCTTTTCATATCCGAACTGCAATACACACGGTCACATGTCCCTTATCAGCCAATAGAAGCTCGCAGGCTCTTAGTCTCCACTTACACACAGTTTTACTCCTGGTTCCCATAACAACCCAGCCATTTTTCTTCACTGTATTTCTTTGGTAGTTTCTCCCATTTAAATGAGGCTGTACAGACCCTGGAGCATGCCTATTACACATCTCATAAATTCCACCAAGTAAACTAACATTATCAAACACCACACATTGAACCCTTAGCATCTGGCTCCATGGATGGGAATCAACTTACTGCCATCATACACATACCTCAATACATTGTTTTTGGTTTTAAATTGCCCAGTATACATCATCAAATTAAAGTCAGTCAGTAATTAGTTGTCAATTGTCCAGATAAGAAAGATGTTGTCAATATAGTGCCACCAGCTTAGGACATGCTCCAAAAACCTGAATGCTTACTTGTGGCTGCCCCTTCGAAGAGGACATTAGTATGTTGGCATATCTAGGGGTCAGATTGGACCCCATTGTGGTTCCCTTGCAATGCTGGAAAAATATTAATCTACAATTTAAGTTAAAAAAATCTGATGTGTGCCTGATATCCTCTGGATCAACGTATGGGATAATAGGCTGAACTGGATTGACAGATGTTTTTTTCCAGTCTAATAAACTTTGTTACTATGTTACTATGGTGGCAAAATTGCATAATACAATGGGATAATAGATAGTAAAGGTGCCATGGGGGACACCACTTTTAATAATTTCCTAGTGAGTGATGACCTATTGGGGTATAGACTGTTGCAAAGTATTTTTCAAAATGTAAAGCATATTATCACATCAGAATTTAGAGTAATAGTAGTATAAAGTTTGTAATTATCTACTTTTTGTACTACCCTACTTGCACTCTCCATTAATATAAGATTAACATCCTCCATAATTCGAACCTCTCACTCTTATCTTTAAGAATTATCTTGAGCAGCACCAGCTCTCTGGAATGAACTGCTGTTGACAATCGGGTTAATTCCTAACTTTCTTACCTTTAAATGTGCCTTAAAAACACAACTTTTTATGCAGGCTTATCATGTCCCCTAATGACAGTAAGGCTCAGTTCACACGGCTGATTCTTAAAACACAGGTGTATAAACAGGTGCTACAAATGTGGACATGACATATGTAAAACATGCCCTCATATAAGGGAAGCAAAAGAGTTCTTATGTCCCGCCCAAATGCTTTCTCTTTTTCAGTGAAAACATACATTAAATGGGTTGTGTCATGTAAAATATTCTACATTTTTTAATCCAGCACCTTGATCTGAATACTTTTGAGAATGCAGGTAATTAAAAATGTCATATAGCCACTGAACTATTCAATAAAACGTATCTGTATAGCACCACCTGCTGTTTGTTCTTTTCCTTATTTCTTGTCCACCTCACTGAGGTGGTCGTACAGGCGGAGTTTAAATCTTCAGCTGTCACCAGTTCTATCTTCTGTTAGAGGCTGAGGCAGTTATAGGGACATAAAAAAGGGTAAAGGACGGCTCACCTCTGATTTAAGATGGCAAGGTGCACCAAACTGATGTTGTACCCAATCACCAAAAACAATAGTAATAAAATAAGAATGGGCACTCATATATCCAGTTCACAAAGTAGGCAAGCGACCCAGGCGGTGTCACAATAATATGTAAATTTATTGATAAAAATATATATGGGCAGATAAATAGCAATAATGTCACCATACACCATAGATATTATAACCTAAAACAGAGCTGTATCCCCAATTTAGATATAAAATGGATAAAACTCACATAAAATATAAAATAATAGTAATCATATAACAATCCACTGTTATAGCTAATAAAACCGGAGATCCGGTCCAGCTGCAATGGGTAGGACAGTTTGTGGGTCTGTTAGTTTCTATTATCTAAAACAGTGGCTAACAGCAAATATCTCTCCAGAGATAAAAAGAACTTTGTTAAAAAATGTGAATAACAAATAAATCAATAGTGAGTAACAATTATATCAATAGTGGTATAAGACAATAATATAGTGTATAGTATAATGGAATACCTATAAGATAAATAAGGAGGTGAAATTAAATATAAATATTTGATAAAAAGTGTCTCTGGAGATTCAACAATAATGTATATATTGCTGCGTCCCACTGGTAATTCTATTCCTGGAGTACAATCTTTCTTTTGTAATAAAACATATGACCTGAAAATCCGTTGGATCTGCACAGTTTCTTAAAGGTACACAAAATTTCAGCAGATGCCTGCCTTGGCAGCCTTTAAGCTCAGACCAGCCGACTGCGGCGAACACGGCAAGATAGTAAAACGACAGTACAAGTGTATCCAACAGTGTTGTGCCGGTTCAAATGTAGCAAAGCCAAATTGATTTACTCACGTACAGTCCTGCTCCCACCGTGGCGTCCCACGTGGTGTAGATTCAGAATGAACTTGCCTTTAGGTAGCACACTCAGAGACTGCTTCGTTGTCTGTTAGCAATACTGTGTGCACCCGACTGTGAACGGGAGTACTAGCTGTATCAGGCTACAAATCCGCATCAGATTTCTTTAATTAGAATGGGTGTTCCACCTGTCTGAATTAGTACTTGGTGGTAAGGATCTCACCCGTCTGACGCTGTAGGTCGGTTTAGCCTTGGAAACCGCAATTCAATTGTCCTTTAGAAAGCGCTTTCTTAGTCCAGAAAATAGTGAAAATTATAGCCGGTATTTTTGTCAGGTCCAAATGTTCCTCACCAGACGCGTTTCAAAGGCTGACTGCCTTCTTCCTCAGTGGTTATTTAGGGGTAGTTATAGGGACATGCCCTGAGCTGCCAGCTGCAAATAAAATATAGTGGAACAATTAGAGCAGTGATTGAGGAGATCCCTGGATCCATGTGAGGTACAGGGCAGGCTATAGCTTTGTTAGAAAGAGATTGTCATGTACTATATGATTTTTTTACATCAATCCAGCCAAAACCCCTTTAACTGTAAAACAAATTACAGTGCTGCCCATAATTATTCATACCCCAGGCAAATTTTGACATAAAGTTACTTTATTGGCTATTGCAGCAATCAAACGCTTCCTATAATTGCAGACCAGCTTTTTGCAGGTCTCCACAGGTATTTTTGCCCATTTATCTGTAGCAATGAGCTCCAAATCTTTCAGGTTGGAGGGTCTTCTTGCCATAACCCTGATCTTTAGCTCCCTCCACAAATTCGCAATTGGATTTAAGTCTGGACTCTGGCTGGGCCACTCCAATACATCAATGTTGTTGTCTGCTAACCATTTCTTCACCACTTTTGCTATGTGTTTTGGGTCATTGTCATGCTGAAATGTCCACTGGTGCCCAAGGCCAAGTTTCTCTGCAGACCGCCTGATGTTGTCGTTGAGAATCCTCATGTATTGCTATTTTTTCATGGTGCCGTTTACTGTGATTAGGTTCCCTGGTCCGTTGGCTGAAAAACACCCCCAAAGCATTAGGTTCCCACCACCATGTTTGACAGTGGGGATGGTTTTCTTTGGATTGAAGGCGTCTCCTTTTTTACGCCAAATGAAGGAAACATTATCTGACCATAACACAGAAGACCAGACATCTTCTTCTTTGTCTTCTCTGTCCAGATGAGCTTTTGCAAAGGTCAAAAAATTACTTTCTGGTTGAATAAAAGTAACTTTAAGTCAAAATTTGCCAGGGGTATGAATAATTATGGGCAGCACTGTATGTTATTTAATACATGTATCAAAAGCAATGTTCGATACGTATTATGTGCTATTTGCGCCTTAAAAGAAGGAATTCGGAAGCATTTATCCGACAGTGTGAATGGCAACAGCTAGTTATCCGTCAGCGGTTACAAAGTACTATTTTTTATATTATGATGGAGGTGTCCTTGAATTTAAACGTATTGGTTTTGAAATATGTGAATATACTAAGTAAGAGGTGGAGATCAGTGGACTTCGATCCAAATTGCTTGAAGATCTCGGCCTAAATCTCATCCGCGGTGATGTATGACAGCTCCCTGTCACTTCACCCATGACTTACAAAGAAATGCGCTTCATGACGAAGTAATTCATGCACAAAATGGATTTTTTTGTAAAATTCGTTGAAGCAACCAAAACAAATTTTTGAATACTTTGCTTATCACTAGTGGAGATCACAGAAAGAAATGTCTGTGCTGTGAGGCATTTTGGATATTTGCCATAAATATCCTGCCAGTTTAAGTCATAGGCTTATCTAACATTATTTTTAGTATGATTTATTGTGCGATTGTCTATAGCCAGTTGCTTTACTACATGTTTTGGGCAAACTTTTTTGGAGTTTCCATCTATGTTGTGCACATGCACTTGTCTATATCAATGACTGGCCAGTGGAAAACAGGGGCGCACTGGGAACTTAAAGTGGCCCTGAAAAAAACTAAAAGTGACCCCATGTTGTAGATGGGTCCAAACTGACACAAGTAGTCAGGGCCAACATAATTAGATGGGGTCAATATAAGTAGGCGAGGTCAGAAATACCACGTTTTGGCTAAAAATATCATCCCAGCAGAACCAAATACCAATGTGCAGCATAATATACCTCCACCTCCCCAGAAGCTGACCCTTTGTGGTGGCCATCAATAGCTGCCACATTCTTTAGGATATGGAGCAGGAGGTGATCATGGAACCCTATGGAGAAGTCCGCTCCACACATGTACTGGTTATAAATAGTACAATTTTATGTATTACTGAAGAAGGAGATCCGAAATGCATATGATACGATTACAGTAATCCAAAAGTTAGATTCTGCTGATTTAACGAATTTCACAAAAAAATTTGCTTCATGATGAATTACTTAATCATGAAGCCATTTTTTGTAAGTAGCGGGTGCAATGACAGGGAGCTGCGATAGTGCCGCCCCCATCATTGTACCCCTCAGATGCCATGTTCATACATGATTGTGGCATCTGAGTGTAAAATTTACATGAAAAAAAACTAAATCAAACTTACCGCCTCTATTTTCTGGTGATGGGCCGGCCGCCGCCATCTTGCTTGAAGACCTCGGCTGAGATCTTCGAGTAAGATGGACGCTGGCTATCCATCGTGAGCAAATGGAGGAGGTAAGTTTGAATTTCTTATTTATTTATTTTTTTTTATTTAAACTTTTTATTAGTTTTCAATAAAGAACAAGGAGTAACAGGGTTACAGGTACAGGCACGCAGGCCATGTAAGTACATACAAAAAGAATTCAAATACAGTCAAGTACATGGCATTTTTAGGCATGGATATTGATGATAGCCAGAGAAACCGATATTTCGTGAGTAAGAGTAACGGCCTATGGGATAAATGACAAATTAAGAAAGAGGGGGGTAGTAGGTATAGGTCCCACCTTAGGCTACAAGTTACAAATCACTGTATAGTGATCGAATGGTGTGGGGGGGGTGTTAAGTAAGAGGTCTAAAGTTGAGTTGAAGGGGGTGGCAAAAAGGTGGGGTGGTAGTCTCTGTGAGAGAGCCCGGACGAGTGTGGTTAATGGCCAGGTGAGTCTTGCCCGAAAGTCAGGGGATGACCCTGTTGGGAGATCTATAGATCGACCATGGGAGCCACTTTTTGAGAAATATGAATTTCTTAGTTTTTTATACTATTTCAGGTTAAATCGATTCGCTGACACAAAGCACAAGGAAATTCTAGGCAAATCAAATTTATCCTGAAATTCAGATCGAATTCTATTTTGATGGATTCAATTCGCTCATCTCTAAATATAATTATCTATCATGAGCACTGATTCATAAATTAAACTATAAACAACATTTGGATAAAGTAACTGGCAGTCAGTTTGTATCTGACTAAGACTGGAGAACACATAACTTATAATTAGTGACTCGTGCTCATTTTTAGACTACTCATTCTCATTGTCATGTAAATATTTACTAACACATTCTTTATAAAAAAAAAAAATATATACTTTTAATGTCTGCATTGATTTACTTACACTTGTTATAATAAAATACTGGTTTTCGGTACAGTTCCTGGCGATTGAGTGCCTGTTGACACTTTGAAATATATATATTTAAAGAAGGACGTACAGTATATACAGGTCCTTCTAAAAAAATTAGCATATTGTGATAAAGTTCATTATTTTCTGTAATGTACTGATAAACATTAGACTTTCATATATTTTAGATTCATTACACACCAACTGAAGTAGTTCAAGCCTTTTATTGTTTTAATATTGATGATTTTGGCATACAGCTCATGAAAACCCAAAATTCCTATCTAAAAAAATTAGCATATCATGAAAAGGTTCTCTAAACGAGCTATTAACCTAATCATCTGAATCAACTAATTAACTCTAAACACCTGCAAAAGATTCATGAGGCTTTTAAAAACTCCCAGCCTGGTTCATTACTCAAAACCGCAATCATGGGTAAGACTGCCGACCTGACTGCTGTCCAGAAGGCCATCATTGTCACCCTCAGGCAAGAGGGTAAGACACAGAAAGAAATTTCTGAACGAATAGGCTGTTCCCAGTGTGCTGTATCAAGGCACCTCAGTGGGAAGTCTGTGGGAAGGAAAAAGTGTGGCAGAAAACGCTGCACAACGAGAAGAGGTGACCGGACCCTGAGGAAGATTGTGGAGAAGGACCGATTCCAGACCTTGGGGGACCTGCGGAAGCAGTGGACTGAGTCTGGAGTAGAAACATCCAGAGCCACCGTGTACAGGCGTGTGCAGGAAATGGGCTACAGGTGCCGCATTCCCCAGGTCAAGCCAGTTTTGAACCAGAAACAGCGGCAGAAGCGCCTGACCTGGGCTACAGAGAAGCAGTACTGGACTGTTGCTCAGTGGTCCAAAGTACTTTTTTCGGATAAAAGCAAATTTTGCATGTCATTCGGAAATCAAGGTGCCAGAGTCTGGAGGAAGACTGGGGAGAGGGAAATGCCAAAATGCCTGAAGTCCAGTGTCAAGTACCCACAGTCAGTGATGGTCTGGGGTGCCATGTCAGCTGCTGGTGTTGGTCCACTGTGTTTTATCAAGGGCAGGGTCAATGCAGCTAGCTATCAGGAGATTTTGGAGCACTTCATGCTTCCATCTGCTTAAAAGCTTTATGGAGATGAAGATTTCATTTTTCAGCACAACCTGGCACCTGCTCACAGTGCCAAAACCACTGGTAAATGGTATTACTGTGCTCAATTGGCCTGCCAACTCTCCTGACCTGAACCCCATAGAGAATCTGTGGGATATTGGGAAGAGAAAGTTGAGAGACGCAAGACCCAACACTCTGGATGAGCTTAAAGGGCTTCTGTCACCCCATTAAACCGTTTTATTTTTTTTCTTTACTAATAATCCCTACACTTCGATCTCATCATACATAAGCTAATTAATGATTTTGGTTCAGTAGAATTTCTTAAAAATCGATTTTTATAATATGTAAATTACCTTGCTACCAGCAAGTAGGGCGGCTACTTGCTGGTAGCAGCCGCATCCTCCGATGGTAATGACGCCCCCTCTGCTTGTTGATTGACAGGGCCAGGGAACGGGATAGTTCTCTGCTGGCCCTGCCTGTTTTGATTCAATATCTTGCGCCTGCGCCGCGGCCGTACCTCTCTTCAATCTGCGCAGGCGCACTGAGAGGCGGCCACTCACTTGGCCGCTCCATCCTCAATGCGCCTGCGCCGATGACGTCACATCTACACCCGGCGCAGGCGCATTGAGGATGGAGCGGCCGAGTGAGTGGCCGCCTCTCAGTGCGCCTGCGCAGATTGAAGAGAGGTACGGCCGCGGCGCAGGCGCAAGATATTGAATCAAAACAGGCAGGGCCAGCAGAGAACTATCCCGTTCCCTGGCCCTGTCAATCAACAAGCAGAGGGGGCGTCATTACCATCGGAGGATGCGGCTGCTACCAGCAAGTAGCCGCCCTACTTGCTGGTAGCAAGGTAATTTACATATTATAAAAATCGATTTTTAAGAAATTCTACTGAACCAAAATCATTAATTAGCTTATGTATGATGAGATCGCAGTGTAGGGATTATTAGTAAAGAAAAAAAAAAAAAAACGGTTTAATGGGGTGACAGAAGCCCTTTAAGGCCGCTATCGAAGCATCCTGGGTCTCCATAACACCTCAGCAGTGCCACAGGCTGATTGCCTCCATGCCACGCCGCATTGAAGCTTTCATTTCTGCAAAAGGATTCCCGACCAAGTATTGAGTGCAGAACTGAACATAATTATTTGAAGGTTGACTTTTTTTGTATTAAAAACACTTTTCTTTTATTGGTCGGATGAAATATGCTAATTTTTTTAGATAGGAATTTTGGGTTTTCATGAGCTGTATGCCAAAATCATCAATATTAAAACAATAAAAGGCTTGAACTACTTCAGTTGGTGTGTAATGAATCTAAAATATATGAAAGTCTAATGTTTATCAGTACATTACAGAAAATAATGAACTTTATCAAAAATATGCTAATTTTTTGAGAAGGACCTGTATGTGTTTGTGTCCGTGTATGTTCTGCGATCACTCAAAAACACAACCATCAATTTTAACGAAACTTGGTATACACATCCCTTTCTACCTGAAAATAAATCTTGTGGGGGTCTCCGCTCTCTAGGGCATACCGTTCCTGATATATTCCCCAAAAATTACCTGCATTAGCCAATACAAGCCTGCACGTCTCTCTTTTCATATCCCAACTGCCATACACACGGTCACATGTCCCTTATCAGCCAATAGAAGCTTGCAGGCCCTTAGTCTCGACTAACACACAGTTTGACTCCTGGTTTCCATAACAACCCAGCCATTTTTCTTCACTGCTATAGGTTAGCTTTAGGCTAGGGCTACACGATGACATGTGCGCGTGACAACTGCACTGCTATATGTTTCGCACCAATGTCGCGCGACAATTTTTATAATCATAGTTTACTGTGTTACACTGCGACGTGTGACTTGCTGCGACGGCGACAGTCACAGAAAAATCCATCTTGGATGGATTTTTTTAGACTTTCGTGTCACAGTCGCAGCATGTCACATGTCGCAGTGCGACACCATAGCCTATCCTTATAAAAATTGTTGAGACAAAACGTCACACGAAACATGTCGTCGTGAAGCCCTAGCATTAAAGGGTCAGGGTGCTGTGGAGGTCACTTTTAAAAGGTCAGGCACTGTGGAGGTCACTGTCAAAGAGTTATTCACTGTAGATGTTACTGTTAAGGGGGCAGGCCGCTGTGGAGGTCACTGTTAAAGGGGTGGACACTGTGGAGGTCACTGTAAAGGGGGCAGGGGTCACTATTAAAGGGGCAACTGCTGGGGAGGTCACTGTTAAGGCAGCAGGGTACTGTGAGGTCACTGTTAAGGCAGCGGGGTACTGTGGAGGTCACTGTTAAGGGGGCGTGCCCCTGAGTAGGTCACTGTCAAGGGAGTGCTGTTAAACTCACTGTTAAAGGGGTGGACTGCTGTAAAGGTCAAAGTTAAGGGGATGAGCTGCTGTGGAGGTCCCATTTCAAAGTGGCGGGGCACTGTAGGTTATTCTACAAAATATTAGCGAAATATCGCAAATTCGAATATTGCCCCTACCGCTCATCACTAGTCAGGAGACTCGGTCTAGGAGCAACATACAAGTGCTCGAATAGAAGACCCGGTCCAGAGAAGTCAGTGATGCGGTAAAACCTAATCATTGGTAACAAAAGTTACACTGTTTATATAAGTATCTAAAGCTTAGCGAGCACAACTGCTTAAGCTATTACCTACAGGGTTGATGTTCCTGGAGGGATACACCAAATGGTAAAGGATTTAGGAAAACATGAGGAATGGTCAAAAATCTGGCAACTTAAATGTAATGTTGATAAGTGCAAGATAATGCACCTGGGGCGTAAAAACCCAAGAGCAGAATATACAATCAGTGATACAGTCCTAACCTCAGTATCTGAGGAAAGGGATTTAGGGGTCATTATTTCAGAAGACTTAAAGGTAGGCAGACCATGTCATAGAGCAGCAGGAGATGCTAGCAGAATGCTTGGGTGTATAGGGAGAGGCATTACCAGTAGACAGAGGGAGGCGCTCATGCCGCTCTACAGAGCACTAGTGAGACCTCATTTGGAGTATTGTGCGCAGTACTGGAGACCATATCTCCAGAAGGATATTGATACTTTGGAGAGAGTTCAGAGAAGAGCTACTAAACTGGTACATGGATTGCAGGATAAAACTTACCAGGAAAGATTAAAGGACCTTAACATGTATAGCTTGGAAGAAAGACGAGACAGAGGGGAGATGATAGAAACTGCTAAATACATAAAGGGAATCAACAAGGTAAAAGAGGAGAGAAGATTTAAAAGAAGAAAAACTGCTACAAGAGGACATAGTTTTAAATTAGAGGGGCAAAGGCTTAATAGTAATATCAGGAGGTATTACTTTACTGAGAGAGTAGTGGATGCATGGAATAGCCTTCCTGCAGAAGTGGTAGCTGCAAATACAGTGGAGGAGTTTAAGCATGCATGGGATAGGCATAAGGCCATCCTTCATATAAGATAGGGCCAGGGGCTATCCATAGTATTCAGTATATTGGGCAGACTAGATGGGCCAAATGGTTCTTATCTACCGACACATTCTGTGTTTCTTTGATCATCTAACCTGAAAAGAAAGATATACAGTATATACAGCGTGGATCATGAACATTGATTAATAATATCTGGATTAAGCTATTTTTTCATAATCCTTCATGAAATTGAATTAGCTACAACATCATTAACACTTTGCAAAGACTATAATTAGAGATGAGCGAATTTCTGAAAAGTTTGATTCTGCTGATTTGATGAATTTCACAAAAAAATGTGCTTCATGACGAATTACTTAATCACGAAGCTAATTTTTTTTAAGTAGCGGGTGCAATGACAGGGAGCTGCGATAGCGCCACCCCCATCATTGTACCCTTCAGATGCCATGTTCATAGTAAGATGGAGGCTGGCCGCCCATCGTGAGAAAATGGAGGAGGTACGGATGGAGTAGAGAACACTCCTGTTTTCTGAGATTTCTAAGTTGGGTTATCTAATCTAAGCAAACACCTTCAATTGCTTTGCAATGGCTTTTGTCTCAAGATAACGCGATGAGTTAAGAAATTTGAGTTAAGAGCTGGAGTGCTAACCCTGCTACATCTGTAAGTTTGAATTTCTTAGTTTTTTTTATACTATTTCAGGTTAAATCGATTCGGCTGACACAAAGCACAAGGAAATTTGGCTTCTAGGCAAATCGAATTTATCCTGAAATTTGGATCAAATTCTACTTTGTGGGATTCGATTCGCTCATCTCTAAGTATAATTATCTATCATGAGCACTGATTCATAAATAAAACTATATACAACATCTGGATCAAGTAACCATTTATTGTGCATTATCATGAACATTGATCAGAGAATAAAATCGAATCATGAAGAAATGACATTATGCACAGTTTTTTTTTTATAATCAATGGACTTTGAGGTTTCATTGGATACAAAAAGGACGTTGCAATTAAATCAGCATGATTATTGGATGAATTGGGTATATTAGGATCATATTAAGTTGATTTCATTCGTGTTCTTTATATCATGTACCGTATATTGATTCAGGATGTGTCCCTGTCCTGCTTAAGTCACATATATAACTGCCAGCCCATATCCGGCCACCACTGGCAGTCAGTTTGTATCTGACTAAGACCGGAGAACACATAACTTATAATTAGTGACTCGTGCTCGTTTTTAGACTACTCATTCTCATTGTCATGTAAATATTTATTAACACATTCTTTATATTTTTTTATTTTAATATTTTTGATATACTTTTAAGGTCTGCATTGATTTACCTGCACTTGGTATAATAAAATACTTGTTGACACTTTGAAATCTATATATATAAAGAAGGACGTACAGTTCTGCCCATAATTATTCACACCCCTGGCAAATTTTGACTTAAAGATACTTTTATTCAACCAGAAAATAATTTTTGGACCTTTGCAAAAGCTCATCTGGACAGAGAAGACAAAAAAGAAGACTTCTGGTCTTCTGTGTTATGGTCAGATGAAACAAAAATTTGGTCACAATGATCTTTCCTTCATTTGGCGTAAAAAAGGAGAAGCCTTCAACCCAAAGAATACCATCCCCACTGTCAAACATGGTGGTGGGAACCTAATGCTTTGGGGGTGTTTTTCAGCCAATGGACCAGGGAACCTAATCACAGTAAACGGCACCATGAAAAAAGAGCAATACATGAGGATTCTCAACGACCACTTCAGGCAGTCTGCAGAGAAACTTGGCCTAGGGCACCAGTGGACATTTCAACATGACAATGACCCAAAACACACAGCAAAAGTGGTGAAGAAATGGTTAGCAGACAACAACATTAACGTTTTGGAGTGGTCCAGCCAGAGTCCAGACTTGAATTATATTGAGAATTTGTGGAGGGAGCTAAAGATCAGGGTGATGGCAAGAAGACCCTCCAACCTGAAAGATTTGGAGCTCATTGCTAAAGATGAATGGGCAAAAATACCTGTGGAGACCTGAAAAAAGCTGGTCTGCAATTATAGGAAGCGTTTGATTGCTGTAATAGCCAATAAAGGCTATTGATTATTGAGAAGGGTATGAATAGTTTTGGACTGGACACTTTTTGCTCAAATGTAAATAAAAGCTGAGAAATGTACATCGTCTTATTATCTTTTGGGAGAAACCTATGTCATTTCCCGTCAAAAAACTTCTTGCTGCTTGAATAAAAGTAACTTTACGTCAAACTTTTCCAGGGGTATGAATAATTATGTGTTTGTGTGCGTGTATGTTCTGCGATCACTCAAATATGCAACCATCAATTTCAATAAAACTTGGTATACACATCCTTTGCTACCTGAAAAGAAATCTTGTGGGGATCTCCGCTCTCTAGGACATACCGTTCCTGAAATATTCCTATAAAAAATTACCTGCAATAGCCAATACAAGCTTGTAAGTCTCTCTTTTCATATCCCAACTGCCATACACACGGTCACATGTCCCTTATTAGCCAATAGAAGCTCGCAGGCCCTTAGTTTCCACTTACACACAGTTTATCTCCAGGTTTCCATAACAACCCAGACATTTTTCTTCACTGCTATAGGTTAGCTTTAGGCTAGGGCTACACGACAACATGTGTCGAGAGACACATAGGGTACAACTGCACAGCTTTATGTGTCGCGTGACAATTTTTATAATCATAGTCTACTGTGTTACACTGCGACATGTGACTTGCTACGACTGCGACAGTCGCAGAAAAATCTATCTTGGATGTATTTTTTTGGACTTTCGTGTCACATGTCGCAGTGCGACACATTAGCCTATCATTATAAAAATTGTTGAGACAAAATGCCGTCATGAAGTCCTAGCATTAAAGGGGCAGGGTGCTGTGGAGGTCGCTGTTAAAAGGTCAGGCACTGTGGAGGTCACTGTCAAAGAGGCATTTACTGTAGATGTTACTGTTAAGGAGCAGGCCGCTGTGGAGGTCCCTGTTAAAGGGGCAGACACAGTGGCGGTCAATGTAAAGGGGGCACGGGCCACTACTAAAGGGGCAACTGCTGGGGAGGTGAGGTCACTGTTAAGGCCTCGGGGTACTGTGGAGGTCACCGTTAAGGGGCGTGCCCCTGAATAGGTCACTGTCAAGGGAGTGGGGTGCTGTTAAACTCACTGTTAAAGGGGCAGGCTGCTGTGAAAGTCAAAGTTAAGGGGATAAGCTGCTGTGGAGGTCCCATTTCAAAGTGTCGGGGAACTTTGGGGGGTCAGTGTTAGGGTTTGGGGGACTGTGGGAGTTCACTGTTAAAATGGCATGGTGCTGTAGAAGTCACTGTTATGGGGGATACTGTCGATATCTTTTAACAACAAACATTAAATGATATAAACCCGTGCGAAGACGGGTACTTCTGCTAGTATAATATAATTATTATAAATAAACTAATAGTTTGTGATAATTGCCTGTTTGCTCATCTCATCTTTATGTGGATACGTGACCACTTCAGCAATATATTGCCCCTATCCACATTCATTGTTTCTGGGCAGCAGATCCCTGTTGACACAGGACAAATAGCTAACCAATAAGGATGACCTTGGTGTCTGCATCAACGATGCTTTCACCTGATGAATGAGCATTTGCCCCTTCTTTTTCTACAACTTGAAATTCATAAAATAAACACAAAACCGACTGGTTAAATGATGAGTAGAAATTAGCTAGAAATTAGCAAATTTTATAATATTCATTTCGGTTCGATTCTTCGGTATTGTGTTTGATTTGGGAACAAATAGATTCTACCTGAGCTGACTGCACTTTAAATTCTTGGAAATCTCTCTCTCATTGTCTCCCTCTCAAAAAATTCTACTGAACCAGAATGTTTTCCAAAATTTGGATCAAATTCTGATTCTAATGAATCAATTCACATAAATCTAATTCTTTAGAAATGTCCCAAAAGATTCTACATTTAGGGAATCCAAAACTATTGTGGTGCTTCTTCTTAACTCACTCAAAGTGGCAGCCCCCATTTTCCAGATCAGAAGACTGAAAAGAAAGCATCTGTGATCAAGATAGGCACATTTTTGGACCATTTTTATTTTTTATAGAAATCGGACAGTGCAGTTTGTTCTTAAACACCATCTGTTTTACCCATAGCTATATAGGTCACTGTCACATAACTAATGTCTTATTAGCAGTAAAGAGCCTGACAAGGGTTGGATATAGTCCTAGGAGATTTCAGAGTGTCATACACAACTTTCATAGCAATTGGTGCACTTTCAATTGGGACCAAATTTTTAGACCGAATGAAATCTGATGGCCTATTTGACCGAATGTATTCACTTTATTTATTATACTCACTTATATAGAGCTGACATATTCTGTAGCGCTTTACAGACATTATTATCACTCTGGCCCTAATGGACAATCTAAGGTCCCTTTCAGTATGTCTTTGGAGGGTGGAAGGACACCACAGTACCCGGAGGAAACACACAAACTCCATGCAGATGTTGGACATACAGACTTCGCGCAAATTCGAACCCAGGACCCAGGACCCCAGCGCTGCAAGGCAATAGTGCTGACCACTGAGCCACTGCCAAATTGGACTGGAAATTAAGGTCCCTTTTACATGGTTTGACTGTGCACTTATTGTATGTGGGCAGCAGATCCCTATTGACACAGGACAGTCAATTACCCAATCATGACTTTGATGTCCTGTATCAACATTGCTTTTACCCAACGAATGAGCATTTGTCCCTCTGATCAAATAGACACAAAACCAAGACTCAACCAATTACAAACAAATATTTTGGATTCCTTTGAAATAAAACGTGACATTTTTAAATTGATTCTTGCACATGCTAATTATTTTATTTCCAAAAATGCACACGTTAGGCAATTAAGTAAATTGTTGACCTATATTTCAAATAGATCAGAGTTAGAGAGAGACGGAGTTTATGCTGCTTGTAATAAAAACTCAATAAAAAGATGCCAGTTGGCTGAGCGCTATAATTATTATGTTCTTATCCAGTCACTCATACATTTTGGAATGTCTTGGACACTTACAGTGTTACATTTTGTCGTGATTAGGTCCCAGAGTACTATATAAAGCAGGAGATCTGAGACGAGGAGCATCAGAAACTTCACAGTCACCTCCTGTGCTAACAAGCTCTCCTCTGGAACCATCATGGTAGCTCAAAAGTCCCTAACCAAGTCAGCACTTTGGTCTCTTGCCATTTTTGCAATCCTGAGTTTGCAGAACGCAGGTAAGTTATCCAGGGGGGTAATGACAACAATTAGTTAAAAACTATTGCAGAATCAACCAGCCAGGTTCAATAGCATCAATGGATGTGGCTTATGCACCTCCTTGAGAAAGGAGAGAGATCCTCTAATGTCTAATTTACTTGTTTGGTGGATTAAAATTAGCTTTCTTAGACAAAATGAAGACATATTTAAAAATATATATGATTTTTTTATTTATATTGTTTTATTTAAAGTTAAAAAATAGAACATACATTTAGTTTATCGATTTTAAATAATTGTATATTTTTGCCTATTCTGAGGACTGAAAAATTAAATCCAAATCTAGAATTCAAATAATTGGTATATTGCCCTTTGGCAGAATAGCTAAAGCCAATAATTAAATAAAAAATACCATTTGTTGTAAATGGGTTTTTGTTGCAGTTTCTAAGGATAGTAAATATAATTTATAAATATGATTAAAAAAAAATTTTGTTCATCAGTTGGCAAATAATTTAAGTAAAACAATTTCTTCTAAAAGAAAATAAATAATTTGCAATACTTTGCTAAAATTTTAAAAAATATTTTTTTTACAAATATTCTGTATCATCTTATACTATTTGTAATATTATGAATATTTTTGTTACCTATTTTTCAAGACGTTTCAAAAGTAAGTAAAAAGGTCACTAACACATTAAGCCATAGCTTAATGATTTTGATGCTAGTCTTTATTAAATCTGAAATATATTCTGAAACTATGAAAAAAGATTCCTTTTTTTTATTTATTAAATCTTTACTACGTCAAAATGTTTTGGTTTCACTGTCATTGTCTGTTGATATCTCATTTAGTATTATTTTTTTCTGTAGATGCAGATCCATATAATCAGAATTGTACCGATAATTATAAAAATAATGGTAAGTATATTAAAGAGAAAATAGCTATACTGTTATAACATGATAAAGGGGACTATAATGGGCATGGGGGATACAAACATGCAAGGAGATTCCAGGAAGATAGAAAAATAGTAGCTGTAAGCAGTACCTTCTATTTTCCCAGATTTTAACATGTGGTAGAGAGTTGATAGATCAGTCACATTTTTTTTACGTATACTATAATTGCTCCAAATCTCCTGCATAGACGTAAATGATATAAATCTAACTAGCTGCAGCCACCACTAGGTGGAGCTTAGGAGCTTACAGAAGTCTGTACATTATTAAACACTTTACAGTAATCTCCCAAGCTCCCCCTAGTGGTGGCCTTAGAGATAGAAGGTCATCATTTAACACTGTATGTTGAGGAATTCAGTCTGATAAGTTCTACTACATATGTAATATATACTGTTTTACATAATTTATATGTACTTGTCTCTTCCTCTTTCAGATGTACCAGGATGGGGCATTGCAATGCTTGTATTGGTGTCACTGCTTTTGGTTGGAATGTTATGCAGTTGTGGCCTTGTGGTAAGTAAATTATTTTAGATACTAATAATTGACAGGACCCTCATTGGGACCTTTTCACCATGACTAGCCTTTGAAGACTGCAGGGGTCCACTATATCACTTCTGATTCTGAAGAGCACTATAGGTCTTGTTCAAGTACCTTAGACCTTGCAAGTCCCTTACTATGCTTTCCAATGTGCAGTACAGTCAAATGAATGTGAGAGATCGCCAATACCATTTATGGCCTCTAAGCAAAGTTTGGAGCTGTATCTATTTCTAATCAATGAAGCCGCCTCAGCCAGCTGATCGAAAGTGTTTGACTCCCACCAATTTTGAACTAATTTTGAAGACTTATTATGATTTTTTTACCTAAAAACTAATATTTCCCGATTTCTTTTCAGCCCCTTATGATGAAGAAAAGTGGTGGCGGATGTTGTGCTGGCCGATAGTATCATTGACTTTAATTCTGGACTCCATCTTCAAAGTTTTGGAAAAGGCAAAGTCTCTCATCAATTTGCACCACGTTTTTGCCATTGTATCTCTAGAATTTCTGGTATTTTCAGTGCATGTACCTGATTACTTAGGTTAATGCTGAAAACATGTATTATAACGTAATTATTGTTAATGTATGTAAAGGCGCACTAATAAATCGCATAAAGAAAGTATCATTCTTGTATTCTTTTCTGCTGAAACCATTAGTTTTTTTAGGGTAAGTTTTTAAAAATATGAATATATTTAAATCAGTCAGTAATTTTTTAAAGTGTTTGTATGAATTGATTGCGATTTCTTCATATTTGCCTTAACCCCAGCGGTGTAGCTAAAGGCTCATGAGCTCTGGTGCAAGAGTTCAGCTTGGGCCCCCCTTCCCTCAGTACTTTGTGACCAGGGGCAGGGAAACATATAGCCTTTGTTCTGCCTGAGGCAAAAATTGAAACAGCATGCCAAATTCTTGACCTAACTCCTTCCCTCCATTCATAGGAGTAACTTGACCAGCATGCACCTTGTTCTTATGTGGCACAAGGGTCTTTGGGCCCCCTCAGGCTCCTGGGCCCGGTATCAACTGCACACCCTATAGTTACGCCCCTTCTAAACCACACTAGTAGAATATAAAGATACTTATTAATTCCTAAGTACAAACTTAACAGATCTAATTGATTAAAGACATTTTCAAGATAAAGTTTCTTTCATAACCACAGTAACCAATCAGAGTTCAGCTTTGAACATGGTTATGAGTAGAGTTGAGCGAACACCTGGATGTTCGGGTTCGAGAAGTTCGGCCGAACATCCCGGAAATGTTCGGGTTCGGGATCCGAACCCGATCCGAACTTCGTCCCGAACCCGAACCCCATTGAAGTCAATGGGGACCCGAACTTTTCGGCACTAAAAAGGCTGTAAAACAGCCCAGGAAAGAGCTAGAGGGCTGCAAAAGGCAGCAACATGTAGGTAAATCCCCTGCAAACAAATGTGGATAGGGAAATGAATTAAAATAAAAATTAAATAAATAAAAATTAACCAAAATCAATTGGAGAGAGGTTCCATAGCAGAGAATCTGGCTTCCCGTCACCCACCACTGGAACAGTCCATTCTCAGATATTTAGGCCCCGGCACCCAGGCAGAGGAGAGAGGTCCCGTAACAGAGAATCTGTCTTCATGTCAGCAGAGAATTAGTCTGCATGTCATAGCAGAGAATGAGGCTTCACGTCAGCCACCACTGCAACAGTCCATTGGCATATATTTAGGCCCAGCACCCAGGCAGAGGAGGGAGGTCCCGTAACAGAGAATCTGTCTTCATGTCAGCAGAGAATTAGTCTGCATGTCATAGCAGAGAATGAGGCTTCACGTCAGCCACCACTGCAACAGTCCATTGGCATATATTTAGGCCCAGCACACACACAGGCAGAGGAGAGAGGTCCCGTAACAGAGAATCTGGCTTCATGTCAGCAGAGAATCAGTCTGCATGTCATAGCAGAGAATGAGGCTTCACGTCAGCCACCACTGCAACAGTCCATTGGCATATATTTAGGCCCAGCACACACACAGGCAGAGGAGAGAGGTCCCGTAACAGAGAATCTGGCTTCATGTCAGCAGAGAATCAGTCTGCATGTCATAGCAGAGAATCAGGCTTCACGTCACCCACCACTGCAACAGTCCATTGTCATAAATTTAGGCCCAGCACTAGTGTTGAGCGGTATGTCCCATATTCGAATTCGCGAAATTTTGTGAATATTCGAAAGAATATTCGTAAAATATTCGCGATTATTCAAATTCGTTATTATTTCGCATATGCGATAATTTGAATTTTCGCATCGCATAATACATATGCTATGCAAAATTCACATGTGCGCTAATGAAATCGCCTTACGAAGATTCGCAACTCAATTCAATCACTAATGTATGAATGCAATGCCCTTTGCCTCTGTTCTGGGACAAGTGTAGATATTCGCATGTGCGCTAATAAAATCGCCTTACGAAGATTCGCACCTCAATCACTTTCTAGGGAATGTGAGACTTTTGGGAATCAATCGAGATACAGTGGGGGGTGATGACAGTAGTTGACAGAGTACAGATCAATGTAATCTGTAAGGTGGAAAGTAAAATAAAAAATACGAATATTCGTAAATCGAATTTTACGAAGTTCTACGTATTCGCGAATATGGTGCTATACTATATGAATGCACAGGCCTTTGCCTCTCTGTTCTGGGGACAAGTGTAGATATTTGCATTTGCGTTAATAAAATCGCCTTACGAAGATTCGCAGCTCAATTCAATCACTAATGTATGAATGCAAAGCCCTTTGCCTCTGTTCTGGGACAAGTGTAGATATTCGCATGTGCGCTAATAAAATCGCCTTACGAAGATTCGCAACTCAATTCACTAATGTATGAATGCAAAGCCCTTTGCCTCTGTTCTGGGACGTGCCGATATTCGCATGTGCGCTAATAAAATCGCCTTACGAAGATTCGCGCCTCAATCACTTTCTAGGCAATGTGAGTAAGATCTGAGCTGTTGGACCTTTGGGAAACAATCAATTATATGTGTACTGTAATTTTGTGGGGGGGGGGGAAAAAACAAAAAACGAATATTCGTTTTTACGAATATATAGCACTATATTCGAAATATTTGCGAAATCGCGAAGTTGCGATATTCGCGAAAAAAATTTGCTTTTCGAATATTCGCGCTCAACACTACCCAGCACCCAGGCAGAGGAGAGAGGTCCCGTAACAGAGAATCTGGCTTCATGTCAGCAGAGAATCAGTCTGCATGTCATAGCAGAGAATGAGGCTTCACGTCAGCCACCACTGCAACAGTCCATTGGCATATATTTAGGCCCAGCACCCAGGCAGAGGAGGGAGGTCCCGTAACAGAGAATCTGTCTTCATGTCAGCAGAGAATTAGTCTGCATGTCATAGCAGAGAATGAGGCTTCACGTCAGCCACCACTGCAACAGTCCATTGGCATATATTTAGGCCCAGCACACACACAGGCAGAGGAGAGAGGTCCCGTAACAGAGAATCTGGCTTCATGTCAGCAGAGAATTAGTCTGCATGTCATAGCAGAGAATGAGGCTTCACGTCAGCCACCACTGCAACAGTCCATTGGCATATATTTAGGCCCAGCACACACACAGGCAGAGGAGAGAGGTCCCGTAACAGAGAATCTGGCTTCATGTCAGCAGAGAATCAGTCTGCATGTCATAGCAGAGAATGAGGCTTCACGTCAGCCACCACTGCAACAGTCCATTGGCATATATTTATGCCCAGCACACACACAGGCAGAGGAGAGAGGTCCCGTAACAGAGGATCTGGCTTCATGTCAGCAGAGAATCAGTCTGCATGTCATAGCAGAGAATCAGGCTTCACGTCAGCCACCACTGCAACAGTCCATTGTCATAAATTTAGGCCCAGCACCCAGGCAGAGGAGAGAGGTCCCGTAACAGAGAATCTGGCTTCATGTCAGCAGAGAATCAGTCTTCATATCATAGCAGATATTCAGGCTTCACGTCACCCACCACTGTAAGAGTCAATTTTCATAAATTTAGGCCCAGAACCCAGGCAGAGGAGAAAGGTCCCGTAACAGACAATCTGGCTTCATGTCAGCAGAGAATCAGTCTTCATATCATAGCAGAGAATCAGGCTTCACGTCACCCACCACTGTAAGAGTCAATTTTCATAAATTTAGGCCCAGAACCCAGGCAGAGGAGAAAGGTCCCGTAACAGACAATCTGGCTTCATGTTAGCAGAGAATCAGTCTTCATATCATAGCAGAGAATCAGGCTTCACGTCACCCACCACTGCAACAGTCCATTGGCATATATTTAGGCCTAGCACACAGGCAGAGCAGAGAGGTCCCGTAACAGACAATCTGGCTTCATGACAGCAGAGAATCAGTCTGCATGTCATAGCAGAGAATCAGGCTTCACGTCAGCCACCACTGCAACAGTCCATTGTCATAAATTTAGGCCCAGCACCCAGGCAGAGGAGAGAGGTCCCGTAACAGAGAATCTGGCTTCATGTCAGCAGAGAATCAGTCTTCATATCATAGCAGAGAATCAGGCTTCACGTCACCCACCACTGTAAGAGTCAATTTTCATAAATTTAGGCCCAGAACCCAGGCAGAGGAGAAAGGTCCCGTAACAGACAATCTGGCTTCATGTCAGCAGAGAATCAGTCTTCATATCATAGCAGAGAATCAGGCTTCACGTCACCCACCACTGTAAGAGTCAATTTTCATAAATTTAGGCCCAGAACCCAGGCAGAGGAGAAAGGTCCCGTAACAGACAATCTGGCTTCATGTCAGCAGAGAATCAGTCTTCATATCATAGCAGAGAATCAGGCTTCACGTCACCCACCACTGCAACAGTCCATTGGCATATATTTAGGCCTAGCACACAGGCAGAGCAGAGAGGTCCCGTAACAGACAATCTGGCTTCATGACAGCAGAGAATCAGTCTGCATGTCATAGCAGAGAATCAGGCTTCACGTCAGCCACCACTGCAACAGTCCATTGTCATAAATTTAGGCCCAGCACCCAGGCAGAGGAGAGAGGTCCCGTAACAGAGGATCTGGCTTCATGTCAGCAGAGAATCAGTCTGCATGTCATAGCAGAGAATGAGGCTTCACGTCAGCCACCACTGCAACAGTCCATTGTCATAAATTTAGGCCCAGCACCCAGGCAGAGGAGAGAGGTCCCGTAAAAGAGGATCTGGCTTCATGTCAGCAGAGAATCAGTCTGCATGTCATAGCAGAGAATGAGGCTTCACGTCAGCCACCACTGCAACAGTCCATTGTCATAAATTTAGGCCCAGCACCCAGGCAGAGGAGAGAGGTCCCGTAACAGACAATCTGGCTTCATGTCAGCAGAGAATTAGTCTGCATGTCATAGCAGAGAATGAGGCTTCACGTCAGCCACCACTGCAACAGTCCATTGGCATATATTTAGGCCTAGCACACAGGCAGAGGAGAGAGGTCCCGTAACAGACAATCTGGCTTCATGTCAGCAGAGAATCAGTCTGCATGTCATAGCAGAGAATGAGGCTTCACGTCACCCACCACTGCAACAGTCCATTGGCATATATTTAGGCCTAGCACACAGGCAGAGCAGAGAGGTCCCGTAACAGACAATCTGGCTTCATGTCAGCAGAGAATCAGTCTGCATGTCATAGCAGAGAATGAGGCTTCACGTCACCCACCACTGCAACAGTCCATTGGCATATATTTAGGCCTAGCACACAGGCAGAGCAGAGAGGTCCCGTAACAGACAATCTGGCTTCATGACAGCAGAGAATCAGTCTGCATGTCATAGCAGAGAATGAGGCTTCACGTCAGCCACCACTGCAACAGTCCATTGTCATAAATTTAGGCCCAGCACCCAGGCAGAGGAGAGAGGTCCCGTAACAGACAATCTGGCTTCATGTCAGCAGAGAATTAGTCTGCATGTCATAGCAGAGAATCAGGCTTCATGTCAGCCACCACTGCAACAGTCCATTGGCATATATTTAGGCCTAGCACACAGGCAGAGGAGAGGTTCATTCAACTTTGGGTAGCATCGCAATATAATGGTAAAATGAAAATAAAAATAGGATTGAATGAGGAAGTGCCCTGGAGTCCAATAATATATGGTTATGGGGAGGTAGTTAATGTCTAATCTGGACAAGGGACGGACAGGTCCTGTGGGATCCATGCCTGGTTCATTTTTATGAACGTCAGCTTGTCCACATTGGCTGTAGACAGGCGGCTGCGTTTGTCTGTAATGACGCCCCCTGCCGTGCTGAATACACGTTCAGACAAAACGCTGGCTGCCGGGCAGGCCAGCACCTCCAAGGCATAAAAGGCTAGCTCTGGCCACGTGGACAATTTAGAGACCCAGAAGTTGAATGGGGCCGAACCATCAGTCAGTACGTGGAGGGGTGTGCACACGTACTGTTCCACCATGTTAGTGAAATGTTGCCTCCTGCTAACACGTTGCGTATCAGGTGGTGGTGCAGTTAGCTGTGGCGTGTTGACAAAAGTTTTCCACATCTCTGCCATGCTAACCCTGCCCTCAGAGGAGCTGGCCGTGACACAGCTGCCTTGGCGACCTCTTGCTCCTCCTCTGCCTTGGCCTTGGGCTTCCACTTGTTCCCCTGTGACATTTGGGAATGCTCTCAGTAGCGCGTCTACCAACGTGCGCTTGTACTCGCGCATCTTCCTATCACGCTCCAGTGCAGGAAGTAAGGTGGGCACATTGTCTTTGTAGCGTGGATCCAGCAGGGTGGCAACCCAGTAGTCCGCACAGGTTAAAATGTGGGCAACTCTGCTGTCGTTGCGCAGGCACTGCAGCATGTAGTCGCTCATGTGTGCCAGGCTGCCCAGGGATAAGGACAAGCTGTCCTCTGTGGGAGGCGTATCGTCATCGTCCTGCCTTTCCCCCCAGCCACGCACCAGTGATGGACCCGAGCTGCGTTGGGTGCCACCCCGCTGTGACCATGCTTCATCCTCATCCTCCTCCACCTCCTCCTCATCCTCGTCCTCCTCGTCCTCCAGTAGTGGGCCCTGGCTGGCCACATTTGTACCTGGCCTCTGCTGTTGCCAAAAACCTCCCTCTGAGTCACTTCGAAGAGACTGGCCTGAAAGTGCTAAAAATGACCCCTCTTCCTCCTCCTCCTCCTCCTCCTCCTCCTGGGCCACCTCCTCTTCCATCATCGCCCTAAGTGTTTTCTCAAGGAGACATAGAAGTGGTATTGTAACGCTGATAACGGTGTCATCGCCACTGGCCATGTTGGTGGAGTACTCGAAACAGCGCAACAGGGCACACAGGTCTCGCATGGAGGCCCAGTCATTGGTGGTGAAGTGGTGCTGTTCTGTAGTGCGACTGACCCGTGCGTGCTGCAGCTGAAACTCCACTATGGCCTGCTGCTGCTCGCACAGTCTGTCCAGCATGTGCAAGGTGGAGTTCCACCTGGTGGGCACGTCGCATATGAGGCGGTGAGCGGGAAGGCCGAAGTTACGCTGTAGCGCAGACAGGCGAGCAGCAGCAGGATGTGAACGCCGGAAGCGCGAACAGACGGCCCGCACTTTATGCAGCAGCTCTGACATGTCGGGGTAGTTGTGAATGAACTTCTGCACCACCAAATTCAGCACATGCGCCAAGCAAGGGATGTGCGTCAAATTGGCTAGTCCCAGAGCTGCAACGAGATTTCGCCCATTATCACACACCACCAGGCCGGGCTTGAGGCTCACCGGCAGCAACCACTCGTCGGTCTGTTGTTCAATACCCCGCCACAACTCCTGTGCGGTGTGGGGCCTGTCCCCCAAACATATGAGTTTCAGAATGGCCTGCTGACGTTTACCCCGGGCTGTGCTGAAGTTGGTGGTGAAGGTGTGTGGCTGACTGGATGAGCAGGTGGAAGAAGAGGAGGAGGAAGCCGAGAAGGAGGAGGTGGCAACAGGAGGCAAAGAATGTTGCCCTGCGATCCTTGGCGGCGGAAGGACGTGCGCCAAACAGCTCTCCGCCTGGGGCCCAGCTGCCACTACATTTACCCAGTGTGCAGTTAGGGAGATATAGCGTCCCTGGCCGTGCTTACTGGTCCACGTATCTGTGGTTAGGTGGACCTTGCCACAGATGGCGTTGCGCAGTGCACACTTGATTTTATCGGATACTTGGTTGTGCAGGGAAGGCACGGCTCTCTTGGAGAAGTAGTGCCGGCTGGGAACAACATACTGTGGGACAGCAAGCGACATGAGCTGTTTGAAGCTGTCTGTGTCCACCAGCCTAAATGACAGCATTTCATAGGCCAGTAGTTTAGAAATGCTGGCATTCAGGGCCAGGGATCGAGGGTGGCTAGGTGGGAATTTACGCTTTCTATCAAATGTTTGTGAGATGGAGAGCTGAACGCTGGCGTGTGACATGGTTGAGACGCTTGGTGACGGAGGTGGTGGTGGTGGTGTTGGTGGTACATCCCCTGTTTGCTGGGCGGCAGGTGCCAACGTTCCTCCAGAGGCGGAGGAAGAGGCCGAGGCGGCAGCAGCAGAATAGGCCGAGGCGGCAGCAGCAGAAGAGGTAGCAGGGGGAGCCTGAGTGACTTCCTTGGTTTTAAGGTGTTTACTCCACTGCAGTTCATGCTTTGCATGCAGGTGCCTGGTCATGCAGGTTGTGCTCAGGTTCAGAACGTTAATGCCTCGCTTCAGGCTCTGATGGCACAGCGTGCAAACCACTCGGGTCTTGTCGTCAGCACATTGTTTGAAGAAGTGCCATGCCAGGGAACTCCTTGAAGCTGCCTTTGGGGTGCTCGGTCCCAGATGGCGGCGGTCAGTAGCAGGCGGAGTCTCTTGGCGGCGGGTGTTCTGCTTTTGCCCACTGCTCCCTCTTTTGCTACGCTGTTGGCTCGGTCTCACCACTGCCTCTTCCTCCGAACTGTGAAAGTCAGTGGCACGACCTTCATTCCATGTGGGGTCTAGGACCTCATCGTCCCCTGCATCGTCTTCCACCCAGTCTTGATCCCTGACCTCCTGTTCAGTCTGCACACTGCAGAAAGACGCAGCAGTTGGCACCTGTGTTTCGTCATCATCAGAGACATGCTGAGGTGGTATTCCCATGTCCTCATCATCAGGAAACATAAGTGGTTGTGCGTCAGTGCATTCTATGTCTTTCACCGCTGGGGAAGGGCTAGGTGGATGCCCTTGGGAAACCCTGCCAGCGGAGTCTTCAAACAGCATAAGAGACTGCTGCATAACTTGAGGCTGAGACAGTTTCCCTGGTATGCATGGGGGTGATGTGACAGACTGATGGGGTTGGTTTTCAGGCGCCATCTGTGCGCTTTCTGCAGAAGACTGGGTGGGAGATAATGTGAACGTGCTGGATCCACTGTCGGCCACCCAATTGACTAATGCCTGTACCTGCTCAGGCCTTACCATCCTTAGAACGGCATTGGGCCCCACCATATATCGCTGTAAATTCTGGCGGCTACTGGGACCTGAGGTAGTTGGTACACTAGGACGTGTGGATGTGGCAGAACGGCCACGTCCTCTCCCAGCACCAGAGGGTCCACTAACACCACCACGACCATGTCCACGTCCGCGTCCCTTACTAGATGTTTTTCTCATTGTTATGGTTCACCACAACAACAAATATATTATTTGGCCCAATGTATTGTATTCAAATTCAGCGGGATATAAATTTGAGGCCTAGTATTTAGGCGCTGGGTGACCGGTATGGATTTAGTGACAGAATTAGACTTGGAAATGCACAGAAGCGTGTGTGTGAAGTTATTCTGAATGACCCTATGTGCACCTTCAATATGATCTACCCTTTTAGGGATAGATTTCAAATAGCTCTGATATAGCAGAAACGACTAAATTATGAAATTGCTAAATTGGGAATTGTATTTCAACCCAGAACAAAAAATGTGCTTTGACGGACACTAAATAACTTTCCCAGCCACAACAGGACAGCGGTAACGAGAGATTTAGCGGGATATAAATTTGAGGCCTAGTATTTAGGCGCTGGGTGACAGCTATGGGTTTAGTGACAGAATTAGATTTGGAAATGCACAGTAGCGGGTGTGTGAAGTTATTCTGAATGACCCTATGTGCACCTTGAATATTATATACCCTTTTAGGGATAGATTTCAAATAGCTCTGATATAGCAGAAACCACTAAATTATGAAATTGCTAAATTGGGAATTGTATTTCAACCCAGAACAAGAAATGTGCTTGAACGGACACTAAATAACTCGCCCAGCTACAGCACTAAGGACAGATTTAGCGGGATATAAATTTGAGGCCTAGTATTTAGGCGCTGGGTGACAGGTATGGGTTTAGTGCCAGAATTAGACTTGGAAATACACAGTAGCGGGTGTGTGTGAAGTTATTCTGAATGACCCAATGTGCACCTTGAATATTATATACCCTTTTAGGGATAGATTTCAAATAGCTCTGATATAGCAGAAACCACTAAATTATGAAATTGCTAAATTGGGAATTGTATTTCAACCCAGAACAAAAAATGTGCTTTGACGGACACTAAATATCTTGCCCAGCAACAACAGTACAGCGGTAACGAGAGATTTAGCAGGATATAAATTTGAGGCCTAGTATTTAGGCGCTGGGTGACAGGTATGGGCTTAGTGACAGAATTAGACTTGAAAATACACAGTAGCGGGTGTGTGTGAAGTTATTCTGAATGACCCAATGTGCACCTTGAATATTATATACCCTTTTAGGGATAGATTTCAAATAGCTCTGATATAGCAGAAACCACTAAATTATGAAATTGCTAAATTGGGAATTGTACTTCAACCCAGAACAAAAAATGTGCTTTGACGGACACTAAATATCTTTCCAAGCAACAACAGTACAGCGGTAACGAGAGATTTAGCAGGATATAAATTTGAGGCCTAGTATTTAGGCGCTGGGTGACAGGTATGGGTTTAGTGACAGAATTAGACTTGGAAATACACAGTAGCGGGTGTGTGTGAAGTTATTCTGAATGACCCAATGTGCACCTTGAATATTATATACCCTTTTAGGGATAGATTTCAAATAGCTCTGATATAGCAGAAACCACTAAATTATGAAATTGCTAAATTGGGAATTGTACTTCAACCCAGAACAAAAAATGTGCTTTGACGGACACTAAATAACTTTCCCAGCTACAACAGGACAGCGGTAACGAGAGATTTAGCGGGATATAAATTTGAGGCCTAGTATTTAGGCGCTGGGTGACAGGTATGGGTTTAGTGACAGAATTAGACTTGGAAATACACAGTAGCGGGTGTGTGTGAAGTTATTCTGAATGACCCTATGTGCACCTTCAATATGATCTACCCTTTTAGGGATAGATTTCAAATAGCTCTGATATAGCAGAAACCACTAAATTATGAAATTGCTAAATTGGGAATTGTATTTCAACCCAGAAGAAAAAATGTGCTTTGACGGACACTAAATAACTTTCCCAGCTACAACAGGACAGCGGTAACGAGAGATTTAGCAGGATATAAATTTGAGGCCTAGTATTTAGGCGCTGGGTGACAGGTATGGGTTTAGTGACAGAATTAGACTTGAAAATACACAGTAGCGGGTGTGTGTGAAGTTATTCTGAATGACCCAATGTGCACCTTGAATATTATATACCCTTTTAGGGATAGATTTCAAATAGCTCTGATATAGCAGAAACCACTAAATTATGAAATTGCTAAATTGGGAATTGTACTTCAACCCAGAACAAAAAATGTGCTTTGACGGACACTAAATATCTTTCCAAGCAACAACAGTACAGCGGTAACGAGAGATTTAGCAGGATATAAATTTGAGGCCTAGTATTTAGGCGCTGGGTGACAGGTATGGGTTTAGTGACAGAATTAGACTTGGAAATACACAGTAGCGGGTGTGTGTGAAGTTATTCTGAATGACCCAATGTGCACCTTGAATATTATATACCCTTTTAGGGATAGATTTCAAATAGCTCTGATATAGCAGAAACCACTAAATTATGAAATTGCTAAATTGGGAATTGTACTTCAACCCAGAACAAAAAATGTGCTTTGACGGACACTAAATAACTTTCCCAGCTACAACAGGACAGCGGTAACGAGAGATTTAGCGGGATATAAATTTGAGGCCTAGTATTTAGGCGCTGGGTGACAGGTATGGGTTTAGTGACAGAATTAGACTTGGAAATACACAGTAGCGGGTGTGTGTGAAGTTATTCTGAATGACCCTATGTGCACCTTCAATATGATCTACCCTTTTAGGGATAGATTTCAAATAGCTCTGATATAGCAGAAACCACTAAATTATGAAATTGCTAAATTGGGAATTGTATTTCAACCCAGAACAAAAAATGTGCTTTGACGGACACTAAATAACTTTCCCAGCTACAACAGGACAGCGGTAACGAGAGATTTAGCAGGATATAAATTTGAGGCCTAGTATTTAGGCGCTGGGTGACAGGTATGGGTTTAGTGACAGAATTAGACTTGAAAATACACAGTAGCGGGTGTGTGTGAAGTTATTCTGAATGACCCAATGTGCACCTTGAATATTATATACCCTTTTAGGGATAGATTTCAAATAGCTCTGATATAGCAGAAACCACTAAATTATGAAATTGCTAAATTGGGAATTGTACTTCAACCCAGAACAAAAAATGTGCTTTGACGGACACTAAATAACTTTCCCAGCTACAACAGGACAGCGGTAACGAGAGATTTAGCAGGATATAAATTTGAGGCCTAGTATTTAGGCGCTGGGTGACAGGTATGGGTTTAGTGACAGAATTAGACTTGAAAATACACAGTAGCGGGTGTGTGTGAAGTTATTCTGAATGACCCAATGTGCACCTTGAATATTATATACCCTTTTAGGGATAGATTTCAAATAGCTCTGATATAGCAGAAACCACTAAATTATGAAATTGCTAAATTGGGAATTGTACTTCAACCCAGAACAAAAAATGTGCTTTGACGGACACTAAATAACTTTCCCAGCTACAACAGGACAGCGGTAACGAGAGATTTAGCGGGATATAAATTTGAGGCCTAGTATTTAGGCGCTGGGTGACCGGTATGGATTTAGTGACAGAATTAGACTGGGATATGGCCAAAAAATAACCACACTATTGCTGGTTAAATGCACTTGGTGACGGGCGCAGCTTGCCCCTGATGTAGTATATGGCCAAAAAATGAACAGACTATTGCTGGTTAAATGCACTTGGTGTCACAGCTTGACCAACCACACTACTGAGGGTTAAATGCACTTGGTGACGGGCGCAGCTTGCCCCTGATGTAGTATATGGCCAAAAAATAAACAGACTATTGCTGGTTAAATGCACTTGGTGTGACAGCTTCACCCTGATGTAGGCTTTAGCCAGAAAACAACCACACCATTGAGGGTAAATGCACTTGGTGACAGGCGCAGCTTGCCCCTGATTTTGTATATGGCCAAAAAATGAACAGACTATTGCTGGTTAAATGCACTTGGTGTGACAGCTTCACCCTGATGTAGGCTTTAGCCAAAAAACAACCACACCATTGAGGGTTAAATGCACTTGGTGACAGGCGCAGCTTGCCCCTGATTTTGTATATGGCCAAAAAATGAACAGACTATTGCTGGTTAAATGCACTTGGTGTGACAGCTTCACCCTGATGTAGGCTTTAGCCAAAAAACAACCACACCATTGAGGGTTAAATGCACTTGGTGACAGGCGCAGCTTGCCCCTGATTTTGTATATGGCCAAAAAATGAACAGACTATTGCTGGTTAAATGCACTTGGTGTGACAGCTTCACCCTGATGTAGGCTTTAGCCAAAAAACAACCACACCATTGAGGGTTAAATGCACTTGGTGACAGGCGCAGCTTGCCCCTGATTTTGTATATGGCCAAAAAATGAACAGACTATTGCTGGTTAAATGCACTTGGTGTGACAGCTTCACCCTGATGTAGGCTTTAGCCAAAAAACAACCACACCATTGAGGGTTAAATGCACTTGGTCGCAGCTTGTGCTGGCGCACCACAAGACACAAAATGGCCGCCGATCACCCCAGAAAAATGTGACTGACAAACGGTCTGGGCAGCCTAAAAACAGTGAGCAATTGAGGATCAGCAGCTCAATGATCCACAGCTGCAGATCGATCAGTTAATCAAGTCCTTTGGAGGAGTTAATCTGCCTAATCTCGCCCTACTGTCGCAGCCGCAACCTCTCCCTACGCTAATCAGAGCAGAGTGACGGGCGGCGCTATGTGACTCCAGCTTAAATAGAGGCTGGGTCACATGGTGCTCTGGCCAATCACAGCCATGCCAATAGTAGGCATGGCTGTGATGGCCTCTTGGGGCAAGTAGTATGACGCTTGTTGATTGGCTGCTTTGCAGCCTTTCAAAAAGCGCCAAGAAAGCGTCACAAAAGCGCCAAGAAAGCGACGAACACCGAACCCGAACCCGGACTTTTACGAAAATGTCCGGGTTCGGGTCCGTGTCACGGACACCCCAAAATTCGGTACGAACCCGAACTATACAGTTCGAGTTCGCTCATCCCTAGTTATGAGTTCAAATCAACCTAAGGCAAGTTTCCACCAGACTGTGGTGCACCAAAGTAATTGTAAGCTGTGCAGTCTACCCTACTCTGCTGTTGTGGGTCTCTGAATGTCTACTGTCTACCAGCTTCTGTTTACCCACACTTTGAAAGAAAAACACTCTGCTCTTCCAGTGTCCTCATATCATTGTCCTGTACAGACTCCAACCTTCTACAGCTATAAATGTGCAACACACTTATCAGATGCTCTCTAGCCTACAACCAAGACAACAGTTCCTAGCCCAATGGAGCAATTATAGTTCTGGTCCAAGTCCACCAAATTGGACGAGTTGTGCAGGCCATATATATTGATGACCTATCATCAAGATAAATAAACAATATCTTATCAGTTGGGGTCCAACACCTGGCACCCCCGCTGATCAGCTGTTTGGAGAGAAGGTGGTGCTCCATGTGAGCGTTGCATCTTGTTCATTAGACTACGTGTCATCTCCAAGTGCACTTGAATGGAGCGAGTACTTGTCATTACACTGCACTGCCCATAACTTTCAAGACAAAGGGCAGTGTAATGAAAAGGAAGCAGTGCTTGCATGGAGCTCCACCTCCTATTCAAAAAACTGATTGAAATGGGTGCCAGGTGTTGAGTCTCCACCGATCAGATATTGATTACCTATTCTGACGATAAGTCAATAGTATGTTTGGCCTGCACAACCCCTTTAAACCGTTGGGCTGTAATACATACAGTATAAAAATCCAGTAATAATTTCTTGAGTGCAGCACCCCAATAATGGGATGCAATTGATAATACAGAATCTAAACTGACTAACATGCCCTCTAATAATAAAAAATTAAGGGATAGGTAACTCGACCATCTTCTTCCTGGTGATGCTGTCTTTGTTAAATTTGTTAATCCACTCACATACGGTACTATATTTCTTTGGTAGTTTCTCCCATGTAAATGAGGCTGTACAGACCCTGCAGCACGCCTATCACACATCTCATAAATTCCACCAAGTAACCTAACATTATGAGAAACCACACAGTGAACCCTTACCATCTGGCTCCATGTTTGGGAATCAACTTACTGCCATCATACACATACCTCAAGACATTGTATTGGTTTCTATATTTTATAAATTGGTTTTAAATTTCCCAGTATACATCGTCAAATTAAAGTCAGTTAGTAATTAGAAGTCAATTTTCCAGATAAGAAATATGTTGTCAATATAGTGCCACCAGCATAGGACATGCTCCAAAAACCTAAATGCCTATTTGTGGTGGCCCCTTCAAAGAGGACATAAGGATGTTGGCATATGTAGGGGTCAGATTAGACCCCATTGCAGTTCCCTTGCAATGCTCTAAAAATATGAATCTACAATGTAAGTAAAAAAAATTAAATAATGCCTAATATCCTCTGGTTCAACTTGCAGGGTAACAGCCTGAACGGGATGGACAGATGTATTTTTTCAGTCTTGTTTAACATATTTTTAAATAATTTTTGATGATGTTTTTAATTTTTCATATCAATATCTACATGTTAAAAAAAGTCATAAAATCCTGAAGTTTTCCCAGTGGCCACTAAGCCTAATAACAGGGGTCACTTATTGATCTGTACAGATCACTTTACTGCAGTTATCTGCTTATCTGTCATTCTAATCCTGCCTGCAATGATATCACCTCAGTGTATAGATAACACATGATCCACCATTCACAATTGGTAATTGTCAAATCTTATGTACTCTTCCCTTGTACAATGATCTCTGCACAGGTCACAGAGCATGCCTAGAAAACTCTCCCATAGAAGTCAATTGGGTCCCCTTTACTGTGGCCCATGGGGCTGCCGTAAAGCAATTTTTTTAATGCTGTGTAAATGCTGTTAAAGGGTTTGTCTCATCTTAGACAATGTGGTCATATCTCTAGGATATGCCCCAATTCTCTGATAGGTGCAGGCCCCACCGCTGGGATCCGCACCTATATAGAGAATGGAGCCCGAAAGTGGTGGAGGGCGCACTGCGCATGCGCAGCTGCCCTCCATTGATTTTTGTGGGAACCCATTGAAGTGAATGGGAGCAGTGGACAGTCATGCATGGTGCGCTCTCATTCCCTTCTGTGGGAAGAGCGCTTGGTGCTGGCCAGAATGGAGTCCTCCAGCCACCACTTTGCGGGGCTCAGTTTTTGATAAACGTGGCGTCAAGCAGTGGTACCTGCACCTATAAGACAATGGGGGGCATATCCTAGCCATATGCTCCCATTGTCTGTGATGAGACAACCCCTTTAAGAACAGCTCAGGCAAGATGTCCGCCCCCATAATCATGTTCAGGAAATAGAATAAAAAAATTCTGTAATCAGAAAATAAAAATAGGCTAGAAAAAAAGCAGATGTGTCGCTATCAGGCTTTAACTGGCAGGTAACATTTTTGGTGACACATTTACTTTAAGACCATGTTTGGTCAAAACGCAGGAGTGAAGTGTTTTATGCATGTTTGTATTCAGAAAATGAAGTGTTGAAGATGTGACCTGTCCACCAGGAGAGCCGGATCCTTCTGCTGTATGGTAACCATGTTACTCCAGTACTTTGTCAGAAACGATATACCGTATTTTTCGCCGTATAAGACGCACCCAATTTTAAAGGAGGAAAATCTAGAAAAAAAAGATTCTGAACCAAATACTGCAGTAAAATATTTTATATCAACTGTATAAAGTTAACAGCAGTTTAAGAACAATTTTATGTCAACCATGTAACATATTAAGAACTATCTTTACTCTCATTAACAGTCAGAAAAGTCAGTAAACAGTGAAAGTAACAAAAATAAGGCTGTAATGTTTTTATTCGAACCCCAAGAATTCCTCTTCTTCGCTGCTATCAGAAATGTGGAAGGACAGATCCACGCAGTCATTGTCATCACTTTCTTCCTCACTGATGTCAAATAAGACGTCGTCTTCTATTCCATCCAAGGCATTACTAATGCCACACTTCTTGAAGGATTTTACAACAATGTCCTCCTTCACGGAGTCCCATGACCTTTTAAATCATTCACACACTTGTGTGATAGTGGGCCTCTTCATCCGCCCAGTAGGCGTCAGATCATGGTTCCCAGCTGACATCCAGGTGTTCCACTCCTCTCGCATCAGAACTTTGAACGGTTTGTTAATGGAAACGTCCAGAGGTTGCAGCTGGCTGGTAAGACCACCAGGAATCACAGCTATTTGGGTCTTAACTTCCTTAAAGTTCTTTTTAATAGTTTCTGTAATGTGCGCTCTGAACTGGTCAAGCACCAACAAGGAAGATTTCTTCATAAGCCCGCCAGGACGTTTGGACCACACTTTGTCAATCCACAGCCTCATGCCATTTTCGTCCATCCACCCTTTATCATGAACGTGCACGACGACTCCCCGTGGAATTTCTTTTGGTAATGTTTTCCTTTTAAAGATCAACATCGGAGGCAGTTTGGTACCATCTGCACAGCAGGACAGCACAACTGTGTAGTGGGTTTTCTCATGCCCTGAGGTTTTTACGGTTATGGTTTTGGCTCCTTTGTTATCTACGGTTCTGTTAGATGGCACATCAAACGTTAGCGGGACTTCATCCATGTTCCCAATCTGGCTCATTTCAAAGTTATTCTTCTTCCTCGCATCAATAACAAACTTATGAAAAGACAGAATCTTTGATTCATATTCCTTTGGCATTTTTTGTGCAATCCTGGTTTTGGTGCGCATAGAAAGGCCAGATCTCTTCATAAATCTAAAGCACCACGATGGTGATCCGGTGAAATCCTGAATGCCTTTCTCCACCGCAATGCGTTTGGCCTCATAGATTATCATTTTTGTTGAGACAGAAAGTCCATTTTGCCGGTGACGGGTGATCCACTCCTTCACTTCTACCTCTAACTCTGGCCACTTTGCAGTTGGTCCACGTAAGGTGTGCTTGCTTTTATCCAACTTTTGGAGCTGATCCTCCTGTTTCCTCCACTCTCTTATCATTTTCTCAGTTGGAGGTGGCCCGAAGTGTCTCTCCGCTGCTCTGTTTCCATGCTCCTTAGCAAATTTGATTACTTCCAGCTTGAAAGCAACTTTATATGCCTGTCTCTTTTGCTTAGACATCTTGAAAAGGATAACGGTACCGTAATTTTCTACAAGAAATCCAGAAATTACCAATATGTTCTTCATTTCCCCTCCCCCCTTATATATCATCTGGTGCTTTCTTATCCAGCCATATTTCATCTGGTGCTCTCTAACCCCCCATATTTCATCTGGTGGTCTCCTACCCCCCATATTTCATCTGGTGGTCTTGTACCCCCTCATATTTCATCTGGTGCTCACTAACCCGCCATATTGCATCTGGTGGTCTCATACCCCCTCATATGCCATCTACAGTAGTTTGAGTGAATGCTGCTGGAGAGAATGTTGTGGGATAGTCTGCAGCCTTGGTTTACAGACTGTTACACTGACCATGCAGGAGTCATGGGAACAGCTATTCATCACACTGACAACATATGGGGAGACTTTATCATCATATGGGGGCACAGGAACAGCCATACTGCAACTTTTGTAATCAGTAAAATCAGCCAATACTTGGCTTTAAATGTTCATTATGCTCTAAGCTCTGTGTGTGGGCATGTATGCACATTTTACATTTCATTTACCCTGTAGTTGGTCCGCCTGAACACTTTCTCTCCATACACCATACACGCTGCCTGGCAACAGTATGATGTAGGGAGGGGTGTGTGTCTTCTCCCCGTGATTCGGGGGCAGAGCTTGTGGAGCCATTCTTCTGCCCATCAATCATGGGCATCCAATAGAGTACGGTAGTAGGCGAAGTGGGGGCGGAGCAGGAGCAGCAGTATGAGGTAGGGAGGGCGCGGTGTCTTCTCCCCGGGATTCGGGGGGCGGAGCTTTGGCGGATCAATCAATCACGGGCATCAAATCAAGGAGGAGCGGGGCGGAGCAGAGCACGGACAGCACACAGTAAATCTCGGCCGGAGGAGGCGGAACTTATGGAACAGAAGGGGCAGACGTGCAGACATTTCAGGGCAGCGGGAGATATGCCCAGTGCCCGGGAGATATGCCCAGAAGCGGATTCTGCCCACACTGCCCAGCAAGGAGTGAGACTGCCCGGGGAGACATAAGGAGGCACAGCCCGCACTGATGGAGGGAAAGGTAAGCAGCTCAGCAGAGCGCTGACATGGTGCCCGGGCAGCACGTGGTTAGACTGTCGGGAGGGGGGGACAAGGCGCGCTTTAGGAGGAAGAGGGAAGCCTGAACACACACAGCCTGGCCGTGCAGGGAGGGTCAGAGAAGTCTCCACAGCCCGCAGTACATGCGACAAATCCAGCCTGCAGCACACACAGCATAAAAAGAGGACTGCGAGCAAGCACCACACAAAGTTAGGGGCAGTTTTAATGCAGGTAAAATGTGTATTCGCCGTATAAGACGCACCAACTTTTCCCCCCCAGTTTTGGGGAAGAAAAAGTGCGTCTTATACGGCGAAAAATACGGTAATAAGAATAATGGTAAATAACATGACTTTCATCTAGTGATAATAAAGATTTACTTCAGACGTATTCCCTACAGAAGACCCTGACATGCAGTGACCTCCCACATATTGAAGAGAATTGCCACCTACAATGGAAAATGTGCCAGATATTAGTGAAATCAATTATATGCTGCTTGTAATAAAAACTCAATAAAAAGATGCCAGTTGGCTGAGCGCTATAATTATTATGTTCTTATCCAGTCACTCATACATTTTGGAATGTCTTGGACACTTACAGTGTTACATTTTGTCGTGATTAGGTCCCAGAGTACTATATAAAGCAGGAGATCTGAGACAAGGAGCATCAGAAACTTCACAGTCACCTCCTGTGGTAACAAGCTCTCCTCTGGAACCATCATGGTAGCTCAAAAGTCCCTAACCAAGTCAGCACTTTGGTCTCTTGCCATTTTTGCAATCCTGAGTTTGCAGAACGCAGGTAAGTTATCCAGGGGGGTAATGACAACAATTAGTTAAAAACTATTGCAGAATCAACCAGCCAGGTTCAATATCATCAATGGATGTGGCTTATGCACCTCCTTGAGAAAGGAGAGAGATCCTCTAATGTCTAATTTTATTGTTTGGTGGATTAAAATTAGCTTTCTTAGACAAAATGAAGACATATTTAAAAATATATATGATTTTTTTTATTTATGTTGTTTTATTTAAAGTTAAAAAATAGAACATACATTTAGTTTAATGATTTTAAATAATTGTATATTTTTGCCTATTCTGAGGACTGAAAAATTAAATCCAAATCGAGAATTCAAATAATTGGTACACTACGTGCAGAATTATTAGGCAAATAAGTATTTTGACCACATCATCCTCTTTATGCATGTTGTCTTACTCCAAGCTGTATAGGCTCGAAAGCCTACTACCAATTAAGCATATTAGGTGATGTGCATCTCTGTAATGAGAAGGGGTGTGGTCTAATGACATCAACACCCTATATCAGGTGTGCATAATTATTAGGCAACTTCCTTTCCTTTGGCAAAATGGGTCAAAAGAAGGACTTGACAGGCTCAGAAAAGTCAAAAATAGTGAGATATCTTGCAGAGGGATGCAGCACTCTTAAAATTGCAAAGCTTCTGAAGCGTGATCATCGAACAATCAAGCGTTTCATTCAAAATAGTCAACAGGGTCGCAAGAAGCGTGTGGAAAAACCAAGGCGCAAAATAACTGCCCATGAACTGAGAAAAGTCAAGTGTGCAGCTGCCAAGATGCCACTTGCCACCAGTTTGGCCATATTTCAGAGCTGCAACATCACTGGAGTGCCCAAAAGCACAAGGTGTGCAATACTCAGAGACATGGCCAAGGTAAGAAAGGCTGAAAGACGACCACCACTGAACAAGACACACAAGCTGAAAAGTCAAGACTGGGCCAAGAAATATCTCAAGACTGATTTTTTCTAAGGTTTTATGGACTGATGAAATGAGAGTGAGTCTTGATGGGCCAGATGGCTGGATTGGTAAAGGGCAGAGAGCTCCAGTCCGACTCAGACGCCAGCAAGGTGGAGGTGGAGTACTGGTTTGGGCTGGTATCATCAAAAATGAGCTTGTGGGGCCTTTTCGGGTTGAGGATGGAGTCAAGCTCAACTCCCAGTCCTACTGCCAGTTTCTGGAAGAGACCTTCTTCAAGCAGTGGTACAGGAAGAAGTCTGCAAGGTAAGAAAAACATGATTTTCATGCAGGACAATGCTCCATCACACGCATCCAAGTACTCCACAACGTGGCTGGCAAGAAAGGGTATAAAATCTAATGACATGGCCTCCTTGTTCACCTGATCTGAACCCCCTTTGAGAACCTGTGGTCCATCATCAAATGTGAGATTTACAAGGAGGGAAAACAGTACACCTCTCTGAACAGTGTCTGGGAGGCTGTGGTTGCTGCTGCACACAATGTTGATGGTGAACAGATCAAAACACTGACAGAATCCATGGATGGCAGGCTTTTGAGTGTCCTTGCAAAGAAAGGTGGCTATATTGGTCACTGATTTGTTTTTGTTTTGTTTTTGAATGTCAGAAATGTATATTTGTGAATGTTGAGATGTTATATTGGTTTCACTGGTAAAAATAAATAATTTAAATGGGTATATATTTGTTTTTTGTTAAGTTGCCTAATAATTATGCACAGTAATAGTCACCTGCACACACAGATATCCCCCTAAAATAGCTAAAACTAAAAACAAACTAAAAACTACTTCCAAAAATATTCAGCTTTGATATTAATGAGTTTTTTGGGTTCATTGAGAACATGGTTGTTGTTCAATAATAAAATTAATCCTAAAAAATAAAACTTGCCTAATAATTCTGCACTCCCTGTATATTGCCCTTTGGCAGAATAGCTAAAGCCAATAATTAAATAAAAAATACCATTTGTTGTAAATGGGTTTTTGTTGCAGTTTCTAAGGATAGTAAAGTTCAAATCCATTCTAAAATATCATTTATAAATATAATAAAACATTTTTTGTTCATCAGTTGGCAAATAATTTAAGTAAAACAATTTCTTCTAAAAGAAAATAAATAATTTGCAATATTTTGCTAAAATTTTAAAAAATATTTTTTTAAAATATTCTGTACCATCTTATGCTATTTGTAATATTATGAATATTTTTGTTACCTATTTTTCAAGACGTTTCAAAAGTAAGTAAAAAAGTCACTAACACATTAAGCCATAGCTTAATGATTTTGATCCTAATCTTTATTAAATCTGAAATATATTCTGAAACTATGAAAAAAGATTCCTTTTTTTTATTTATTAAATCTTTACTACGTCAAAATGTTTTGGTTTCACTGTCATTTTCTGTTGATATCTCATTTAGTATTATTTTTTTCTGTAGATGCAGATCCATATAATCAGAATTGTACCGATAATTATAAAAATAATGGTAAGTATATTAACGAGAAAATAGCTATACTGTTATAACATGATAAAGGGGACTATAATGGGCGTGTGTGTGGGGGGGGGGGAATACAAACATGCAAGGAGATTCCAGGAAGATAGAAAAATAGTAGCTGTAAGCAGTACCTTCTATTTTCCCAGATTTTAACAAATGGTAGAGAGTTGATAGATCAGTCAAATTCTTTTACGTATACTATAATTGCTCCAAATCTCCTGCATAGACATAGAGGTAAATGATATCAATCTGACTGGCTGCAGCCACCACTAGGTGGAGCTTAGGAGCTTACAGAAGTCTGTACATTATTACACACTTTACAGTAAACTCCTATGCTCCCCCTAGTGGTGGCCTTAGAGATAGAAGGTCATCATTTAACACTGTATGTTCAGGAATTCAGTCTGATAAGTTCTACTACATATGTAATATATACTGTTTTACATAATTTATATGTACTTGTCTCTTCCTCTTTCAGATGTACCAGGATGGGGCATTGCAATGCTTGTATTGGTGTCACTGCTTTTGGCTGGAATGTTATGCAGTTGTGGCCTTGTGGTAAGTAAAGGATTTTAGATACTAATAATTGACAGGACCCTCATTGGGACATTTTCACCATGACTAGCCTTTGAAGACTGCAGGGGTCCACTATATCACTTCTGATTCTGAAGAGCACTATAGGTCTTGTTCAAGTACCTTAGACCTTCCAAGTCCCTTACTATGCTTTCCAATGTGCAGAACAGTCAAATGAATGGGAGAGAGCACCAATACCATTTATGGCCTCTAAGCAAAGTTTGGAGCTGTACCTGTTTCTGATCAATGAAGCCGCCTCAGCCAGCTGATCGAAAGTGTTTGACTCCCACCAATTTTGAACTAATATTGAAGACTTATTATGATTTTTTTACCTAAAAACTAATATTTCCCCATTTCTTTTCAGCCCCTTATGATGAAGAAAAGTGGTGGTGGATGTTGTGCTGGCCGATAAGATCATTGACTTTAATTCTGGACTCCATCTTCAAAGTTTTGGAAAAGGCAAAGTCTCTCATCAATTTGCACCACGTTTTTGCCATTGTATCTCTAGAATTTCTGGTATTTTCAGTGCATGTACCTGATTACTTAGGTTAATGCTGAACACAAGTATTATAACGTAATTATTGTTAATGTATGTAAAGGCGCACTAATAAATCGCATAAAGAAAGTATCATTCTTGTATTGTTTCTGCTGAAACCATTAGTTTTTTTAGGGTAAGTTTTTAAAAATATGAATATATTTAAATCAGTCAGTAATTTTTGAAGGTGTTTGTATGAATTGATTGCGATTTCTTCATATTTGCCTTAACCCCAGCGGTGTAGCTAAAGGCTCATGAGCTCTGGTGCAAGAGTTCAGCTTGGGCCCCCCTTCCCTCAGTACTTTGTGGCCAGGGGCAGGGAAACATATAGCCTTTGTTCTGCCTGAGGCAAAAATTGAAACAGCATGCCAAATTCTTGACCTAACTCCTTCCCTCCATTCATAGGTGTAACTTGACCAGCGTGCACCTTGTTCTTATGTGGCACACGGGTCTTTGGGCCCCCTCAGGCTTCTGGGCCCGGTATCAACTGCACACCCTATAGTTACGCCCCTTCTAAACCACACTAGTAGAATATAAAGATACTTATTAATTCCTAAGTACAAACTTAACAGATCTAATTGATTAAAGACATTTTCAAGATAAAGTTTCTTTCATAACCACAGTAACCAATCAGAGTTCAGCTTTGAACATGGTTATGAGTTCAAATCAACCTAAGGCAAGTTTCCACCAGACTGTGGTGCACCAAAGTAATTGTAAGCTGTGCAGTCTACCCTACTCTGCTGTTGTGGGTCTCTGAATGTCTACTGTCTACCAGCTTCTGTTTACCCACACTTTGAAAGAAAAACACTCTGCTCTTCCAGTGTCCTCATATCATTGTCCTGTACAGACCCCAACCTTCTACAGCTATAAATGTGCAACACACTCATCAGATGCTCTCTAGCCTACAACCAAGACAACAGTTCCTAGCCCAATGGAGAAATTATAGTTCTGGTCCAAGTCCACCTAATTGGAAGAGTTGTGCAGGCCATATATATTGATGACCTATCATCAAGATAGATAAACAATATCTTATCAGTTGGGGTCCAACACCTGGCACCCCCGCTGATCAGCTGTTTGGAGAGAAGGTGGTGCTCCATGTGAGCGTTGCATCTTGTTCATTAGACTACGTGTCATCTCCAAGTGCACTTGAATGGAGCGAATACTTGTCATTACACTGCACTGCCAAAAACTTTCAAGACAAAGGGCAGTGTAATGAACAGGAAGCAGTGCTTGCACCTCGTATTCAAAAAACTGATTGAAATGGGTGCCCGGTGTTGAGTCTCCACCGATCAGATATTGATTACCTATTCTGACGATAAGTCAATAGTATGTTTGGCCTGCACAACCCCTTTAAACCGTTGGGCTGTAATACATACAGTATAAAAATCCAGTAATAATTTCTTGAGTGCAGCACCCCAATAATGGGATGCAATTGATAATACAGAATCTAAACTGACTAACATGCCCTCTAATAATAAAAAATTAAGGGATAGGTAACTCGACCATCTTCTTCCTGGTGATGCTGTCTTTGTTAAATTTGTTAATCCACTCACATACAGTACTATATTTCTTTGGTAGTTTCTCCCATGTAAATGAGGCTGTACAGACCCTGCAGCACGCCTATCACACAGCTCATAAATTCCACCAAGTAACCTAACATTATGAGAAACCACACAGTGAACCCTTACCATCTGGCTCCATGTTTGGGAATCAACTTACTGCCATCATACACATACCTAAAGACATTGTATTGGTTTCTATATTTTATAAATTGGTTTTAGATTTCCCAGTATACATCGTCAAATTAAAGTCAGTTAGTAATTAGAAGTCAATTGTCCAGATAAGAAATATGTTGTCAATATAGTGCCACCAGCATAGGACATGCTCCAAAAACCTAAATGCCTATTTGTGGTGGCCCCTTCAAAGAGGACATAAGGATGTTGGCATATGTAGGGGTCAGATTAGACCCCATTGCAGTTCCCTTGCAATGTTCTAAAAATATGAATCTACAATGTAAGTAAAAAAAATAAAATAATGCCTAATATCCTCTGGTTCAACTTGCAGGGTAACAGCCTGAACGGGATGGACAGATGTATTTTTTCAGTCTTGTTTAACATATTTTTAAAGAATTTTTGATGATGTTTTTAATTTTTCATATCAAATATCTACATGTAAAAAAAAGTCATAAAATCCTGAAGTTTTCCCAGTGGCCACTAAGCCTAATAACAAGGGTCACTTATTGATCTGTACAGATCACTTTACTGCAGTTATCTGCTTATCTGTCATTCTAATCCTGCCTGCAATGATATCACCTCAGTGTATAGATAACACATGATCCACCATTCACAATTGGTAATTGTCAAATCTTATGTATTCTTCCCTTGTACAATGATCTCTGCACAGGTCACAGAGCATGCCTAAAAAACTCTCCCATAGAAATCAAAAGGGTCCCCTTTACTGTGGCCCATGGGGCTGCCGTAAAGCAATTTTTTTAATGCTTTGTAAATGCTGTTAAAGGGTTTGTCTCATCTTAGACAATGTGGTCATATCTCTAGGATATGCCCCAATTCTCTGATAGGTGCAGGCCCCACCGCTGGGATCCGCACCTATATAGAGAATGGAGCCCGAAAGTGGTGGAGGGCGCACTGCGCATGCGCAGCTGCTCTCCATTGATTTTTGTGGGAACCCATTGAAGTGAATGGGAGCAGTGGACAGTCATGCATGGTGCGCTCTCATTCCCTTCTGTGGGAAGAGCGCTTGGTGCTGGCCAGAATGGAGTCCTCCAGCCACCACTTTGCGGGGCTCAGTTTTTGATAAACGTGGCGTCAAGCAGTGGTACCTGCACCTATAAGACAATGGGGGCATATCCTAGCCATATGCTCCCATTGTCTGTGATGAGACAACCCCTTTAAGAACAGCTCAGGCAAGATGTCCGCCCCCATAATCATGTTCAGGCAATAGAATAAAAAAATTCTGTAATCAGAAAATAAAAATAGGCTAGAAAAAAAGCAGATGTGTCGCTATCAGGCTTTAACTGGCAGGTAACATTTTTGGTGACACATTTACTTTAAGACCATGTTTGGTCAAAACGCAGGAGTGAAGAGTTTTATGCATGTTTGTATTCAGAAAATGAAGTGTTGAAGATGTGACCTGTCCACCAGGAGAGCCGGATCCTTCTGCTGTATGGTAGCCATGTTACTCCAGTACTTTGTCAGAAACGATATAATAAGAATAATGGTAAATAACATGACTTTTATCTAGTGATAATAAAGATTTACTTCAGACGTATTCCCTACAGAAGACCCTGACGTGCAGTGACCTCCCACATATTGAAGAGAATTGCCACCTACAATGGAAAATGTGCCAGATATTAGTGAAATCCATTATATGCTGCTTGTAATAAAAACTCAATAAAAAGATGCCAGTTGGCTGAGCGCTATAATTATTATGTTCTTATCCAGTCACTCATACATTTTGGAATGTCTTGGACACTTACAGTGTTACATTTTGTCGTGATTAGGTCCCAGAGTACTATATAAAGCAGGAGATCTGAGACGAGGAGCATCAGAAACTTCACAGTCACCTCCTGTGGTAACAAGCTCTCCTCTGGAACCATCATGGTAGCTCAAAAGTCCCTAACCAAGTCAGCACTTTGGTCTCTTGCCATTTTTGCAATCCTGAGTTTGCAGAACGCAGGTAAGTTATCCAGGGGGGTAATGACAACAATTAGTTAAAAACTATTGCAGAATCAACCAGCCAGGTTCAATATCATCAATGGATGTGGCTTATGCACCTCCTTGAGAAAGGAGAGAGATCCTCTAATGTCTAATTTAATTGTTTGGTGGATTAAAATTAGCTTTCTTAGACAAAATGAAGACATATTTAAAAATATATATGATTTTTTTATTTATATTGTTTTATTTAAAGTTAAAAACATAGAACATACATTTAGTTTAATGATTTTAAATAATTGTATATTTTTGCCTATTCTGAGGACTGAAAAATTAAATCCAAATCGAGAATTCAAATAATTGGTACACTACGTGCAGAATTATTAGGCAAATGAGTATTTTGACCACATCATCCTCTTTATGCATGTTGTCTTACTCCAAGCTGTATAGGCTTGAAAGCCTACTACCAATTAAGCATATTAGGTGATGTGCATCTCTGTAATGAGAAGGGGTGTGGTCTAATGACATCAACACCCTATATCAGGTGTGCATAATTATTAGGCAACTTCCTTTCCTTTGGCAAAATGGGTCAAAAGAAGGACTTGACAGGCTCAGAAAAGTCAAAAATAGTGAGATATCTTGCAGAGGGATGCAGCACTCTTAAAATTGCAAAGCTTCTGAAGCGTGATCATCGAACAATCAAGCGTTTCATTCAAAATAGTCAACAGGGTCGCAAGAAGCGTGTGGAAAAACCAAGGCGCAAAATAACTGCCCATGAACTGAGAAAAGTCAAGCGTGCAGCTGCCAAGATGCCACTTGCCACCAGTTTGGCCATATTTCAGAGCTGCAACATCACTGGAGTGCCCAAAAGCACAAGGTGTGCAATACTCAGAGACATGGCCAAGGTAAGAAAGGCTGAAAGACGACCACCACTGAACAAGACACACAAGCTGAAACGTCAAGACTGGGCCAAGAAATATCTCAAGACTGATTTTTCTAAGGTTTTATGGACTGATGAAATGAGAGTGAGTCTTGATGGGCCAGATGGCTGCATTGGTGAAGGGCAGAGAGCTCCAGTCCGACTCAGATGCCAGCAAGGTGGAGGTGGAGTACTGGTTTGGGCTGGTATCATAAAAAATGAGCTTGTGGGGCCTTTTCGGGTTGAGGATGGAGTCAAGCTCAACTCCCAGTCCTACTGCCAGTTTCTGGAAGAGACCTTCTTCAAGCAGTGGTACAGGAAGAAGTCTGCAAGGTAAGAAAAACATGATTTTCATGCAGGACAATGCTCCATCACACGTCCAAGTACTCCACAACATGGCTGGCAAGAAAGGGTATAAAAGAAGAAAATCTAATGACATGGCCTCCTTGTTCACCTGATCTGAACCCCCTTTGAGAACCTGTGGTCCATCATCAAATGTGAGATTTACAAGGAGGGAAAACAGTACACCTCTCTGAACAGTGTCTGGGAGGCTGTGGTTGCTGCTGCACGCAATGTTGATGGTGAACAGATCAAAACACTGACAGAATCCATGGATGGCAGGCTTTTGAGTGTCCTTGCAAAGAAAGGTGGCTATATTGGTCACTGATTTGTTTTTGTTTTGTTTTTGAATGTCAGAAATGTATATTTGTGAATGTTGAGATGTTATATTGGTTTCACTGGTAAAAATAAATAATTTAAATGGGTATATATTTGTTTTTTGTTAAGTTGCCTAATAATTATGCACAGTAATAGTCACCTGCACACACAGATATCCCCCTAAAATAGCTAAAACTAAAAACAAACTAAAAACTACTTCCAAAAATATTCAGCTTTGATATTAATGAGTTTTTTGGGTTCATTGAGAACATGGTTGTTGTTCAATAATAAAATTAATCCTAAAAAATAAAACTTGCCTAATAATTCTGCACTCCCTGTATATTGCCCTTTGGCAGAATAGCTAAAGCCAATAATTAAATAAAAAATACCATTTGTTGTAAATGGGTTTTTGTTGCAGTTTCTAAGGATAGTGAAGTTCAAATCCATTCTAAAATATCATTTATAAATATAATAAAACATTTTTTGTTCATCAGTTGGCAAATAATTTAAGTAAAACAATTTCTTCTAAAAGAAAATAAATAATTTGCAATATTTTGCTAAAATTTAAAAAAATATTTTTTTAAAATATTCTGTACCATCTTATGCTATTTGTAATATTATGAATATTTTTGTTACCTATTTTTCAAGAGGTTTCAAAAGTAAGTAAAAAAGTCACTAACACATTAAGCCATAGCTTAATGATTTTGATCCTAATCTTTATTAAATCTGAAATATATTCTGAAACTATGAAAAAAGATTCCTTTTTTTTATTTATAAATCTTTACTACGTCAAAATGTTTTGGTTTCACTGTCATTTTCTGTTGATATCTCATTTAGTATTATTTTTTTCTGTAGATGCAGATCCATATAATCAGAATTGTACCGATAATTATAAAAATAATGGTAAGTATATTAACGAGAAAATAGCTATACTGTTATAACATGATAAAGGGGACTATAATGGGCGTGTGTGTGGGGGGGGGGGGGGGGAATACAAACATGCAAGGAGATTCCAGGAAGATAGAAAAATAGTAGCTGTAAGCAGTACCTTCTATTTTCCCAGATTTTAACAAATGGTAGAGAGTTGATAGATCAGTCAAATTTTTTTACGTATACTATAATTGCTCCAAATCTCCTGCATAGACATAGAGGTAAATGATTTCAATCTGACTGGCTGCAGCCACCACTAGGTGGAGCTTAGGAGCTTACAGAAGTCTGTACATTATTAAACACTTTACAGTAAACTCCTATGCTCCCCCTAGTAGTGGCCTTAGAGATAGAAGGTCATCATTTAACACTGTATGTTCAGGAATTCAGTCTGATAAGTTCTACTACATATGTAATATATACAGTTTTACATAATTTATATGTACTTGTCTCTTCCTCTTTCAGATGTACCAGGATGGGGCATTGCAATGCTTGTATTGGTGTCACTGCTTTTGGCTGGAATGTTATGCAGTTGTGGCCTTGTGGTAAGTAAATGATTTTAGATACTAATAATTGACAGGACCCTCATTGGGACATTTTCACCATGACTAGCCTTTGAAGACTGCAGGGGTCCACTATATCACTTCTGATTCTGAAGAGCGCTATAGGTCTTGTTCAAGTACCATAGACCTTCCAAGTCCCTTACTATGCTTTCCAATGTGCAGAACAGTCAAATGAATGGGAGAAAGCACCAATACCATTTATGGCCTCTAAGCAAAGTTTGGAGCTGTACCTGTTTCTGATCAATGAAGCCGCCTCAGCCAGCTGATCGGAAGTGTTTGACTCCCACCAATTTTGAACTAATATTGAAGACTTATTATGATTTTTTTACCTAAAAACTAATATTTCCCCATTTCTTTTCAGCCCCTTATGATGAAGAAAAGTGGTGGCGGATGTTGTGCTGGCCGATAAGATCATTGACTTTAATTCTGGACTCCATCTTCAAAGTTTTGGAAAAGGCAAAGTCTCTCATCAATTTGCACCACGTTTTTGCCATTGTATCTCTAGAATTTCTGGTATTTTCAGTGCATGTACCTGATTACTTAGGTTAATGCTGAAAACATGTATAATAACGTAATTATTGTTAATGTATGTAAAGGCGCACTAATAAATCTCATAAAGAAAGTATCATTCTTGTATTTTTTTCTGCTGAAGCTATTTGTTTTTTATGGGTAAGTTTTTAAAAATATGAATATATTTATATCAGTCAGTAATTTTTGAAGGTGTTTGTATGAATTGATTGCGATTTCTTCATGTTTGCCTTAACCCCAGCGGTGTAGCTAAAGGCTCATGAGCTCTGCTTCAAGAGTTCAGCTTGGGCCCCCCTTCCCTCAGTACTTTGTGGCCAGGGGCAGGAAAACATATAGCCTTTGTGCTGTCTGAGCCAAAAATTGAAACAGCATGCCAAATTCTTGACCTAACTCCTTCCCTCCAGTCACAGGTGTAACTTTACCAGCGTGCACCTTGTTCTTATGTGGCACAAGGGTCTTTGGGCCCCCTCAGGCTCCTGGGCCCGGTAGCAACTCCATACCCTATAGTTACGGCCCTGCTAAACCACACAAGTTGAATATAAAGATACTTATTAATTCCTAAGTTCAAACTTAACAGATCTAATTAATCAAAGCCATTTTCAAGATAAAGTTTTTTTGATAACCACAGTAACCAATCAGAGTTCAGCTTTGAACATGGTTATGAGTTCAAATCAATCTAAGGCAAGTTTCCACCAGACTGTGGTGCACCAAAGTGATTGTAAGCTGTACAGTCTACCCTACTGTGCTGTTGTGGGTCTCTGAAGGTCTTCTGTCTACCAGCTTCTGTTTAGCCACACTTTGAAAGAAAATCACTCCGCCCTTCCAGTGTCCTCGTATCATTGTCCTGTACAGACCCCAACCTTCCACAGCTATACAGGTGCAACACGCTCATCAGATGCTCTCTAGCCTACAATCAAGACAACAGGTCCTAGCCCAATGGAGCAATTATAGTTCTGGTCCAAGTCCACCAAATTGGAAGAGTTGTGCAGGCCATATATTTTGATGACTTATCATCAAGATAGATAAACAATATCTTATCAGTTGGGGTCCAACACCTGGCACCCCCGCTGATCAGCTGTTTGAAGAGGAGGTGGTGCTGCATGTGAGCGCTGCTTCTTGTTCATTAGACTACTTGTCATCTCCAAGTGCACTTGAATGGAGCGAGTACTTGTCATTACACTGCACTGCCAAAAACTTTCAAGACAAAGGGCAGTGTAATGAACAGGAAGCAGTGCTCGCATGGAGCTCCACCTCCTATTCAAAAAACTGATTGAAATGGGTGCCAGTTGTTGAGTCTCCACCGATCAGATATTGATGACCTATTCTGATGATAAGTCGATAGTATGTTTGGCCTGCACAACCCCTTTAAAACGTTGGGCTGTAATACATACAGTATAAAAATCCAGTAATAATTTCTTCAATGCAGCACCCCAATAATGGGATGCAATTGATAATACAGAATCTAAACTGACTAACATGCCCTCTAATAATTAAAAATTAAGGGATAGGTAACTTGACCATCTTCTTCCTGGTGATGCTGTCTTTGTTAAATTTGTTAATCCACTCACATACGGTACTATATTTCTTTGGTAGTTTCTCCCATTTAAATGAGGCTGTACAGACCCTGGAAAATGCCTATCACACAGCTCATAAATTCCACCAAGTAACCTAACATTATCAGAAACCACACAGTGAACCCTTACCATCTGGCTCCATGTTTGGGAATCAACTTACTGCCATCATACACATACCTCAAGACATTGTATTGGTTTCTATATTTTATAAATTGGTTTTAAATTTCCCAGTATACATCGTCAAATTAAAGTCAGTTAGTAATTAGTAGTCAATTGTCCAGATAAGAAATATGCTGTCAATATAGTGCCACCAGCATAGGACATGCTCCAAAAACCTAAATGCCTATTTGTGGCTGCCCCTTCAAAGAGGACATAAGGATGTTGGCATATGTAGGGGTCAGATTAGACCCCATTGCAGTTCCCTTGCAATGCTCAAAAAATGTGAATCTACAATGTAAGTAAAAAAAAAAATCTGATGTGTGCCTAATATCCTCTGGTTCAACTTGCAGGGTAACAGGCTGAACGGGATGGACAGATGTATTTTTTCAGTCTTATAAACTTTGTTACTATATTACTATGGTAGCAAAATTGCATAATACAATGGGATAATGGATAGCGCAGGTGCAATGGGGGACACCACCTTTAATAATCGCCTAGTGAGTGATGACCTATTGGGGTATAGACTGTAGCAAAGTATTTTTATAAATGTAAAACATGTTATCAAATCAGAATTTAGAGTAATAGTAGTATAAAGTTAGCGATTATCTATTTTTGTACTACCCTACTTGCACTCTCCATTAATCTAAGATTAACATCCTCCATAATTCGAACCTCTCGCTCTTATCTTTAAGAATTATCTTGAGCAGCACCAGCTCTCTGGAATGAACTGCTGTTGACAATCAGGTTAATTCCTAACTTACTTACCTCAAATGTGCCTTAAAAACACAACTTTTTAGGCAGGCTTATCATGTCCCCTAATGACAGTAAGGCTCAGTTCATACGGCTGATTTTCAAAACACACTTGTATAAACAGGTGCTACAAATGTGGACATAAAATATGTAAAACATACCATCATATAAGAGAAGCAAAAGAGTTCCTACGTCCAGCTCAAATGTTTATTCTTTTTCAGTGAAAACATACATTAAAAGGGTTGTGTCATGTTAAAAATTCTACATTTTTAAAGCCAGCAACTGGATCTGAATACTTTTGTGAATGCAGGTAATAAAAAATTTCATATAGCCACTGAACTATTAAATACAATTTATCTGTATAGCACCACCTGCTGTTTGTTCTTTTCCGTATTTCTTGTCCACCTCACTGAGGTGGTCGTACATGCTCAGTTTAAATCTTCAGCTGTCACCAGTTATATCTTCTGTTAGAGGCTGTGGCTGCCAGCTGCAAATAAAATATAGCGGAACAATTAGAGCAGTGAATGAGGAGATCTCTGGATCCATGTGAGGTACAGGGCTGGTCTAGCTTTGTTAGAAAGAGATTGTCATGTACTATATGATGTCGGAATTTTTACATCAATCCAGCCATAAATCCTTTAACTCTAATACAACTTATATTGATTATGTAATTACATGTATGAAAAGCAATGTTCAATACGTATTATGTGCTATTTGCACCTTAAAAGAAGGAATTTGGAAGCATTTATCCGACAGTGTGAATGGCAATGCTAGTTATCCGTCAGCGGTTTCAAAGTACTATTTTTTAAATTATGATGGCGGTGTCCATGAATTTAAATGTAATGGCATCGAAAAAAGTTAATATACTAAGTAAGGGTGGAGATCAGTGGACTTCAATCCAATTTGCTTAAAGATTTCGACAGAAATCTCGTGAGCGGTGATGTATGACAGCTCCCTGTCCTTGCACCCATGACTTACAAAGACATGAGCTTCATGACAAAGTAATTCATCACAACGTGGATTTTTTTGTAAAATTCGTTGAAGCAGCCAAATTAAATTTTTGAATACTTTGCTCATCACTAGTGGAGATCACAGAATGAAACGTCTGTGCTGTGAAGCCTTTTGGATATGTGCCATAAATATCCAATGTTTTTAAGTCATAGATTGGGTTGGGCGAGAATATTTGAATCGCGAATATCGGCACTTCGAGATTTTGCGAATATTTAGAATATAGTGATATATTCGTAATTTCAAATATTCTAGATTTTTTTCATCAGTAACCTCCCTTCTTGCTTGTGGGCCAATGAGAAGGCTGCAATGTCTTTGTTTACGCTTAGCAACACCCCTAGCAACCAATAGGAAAGTTGCCTTCCCCTTACTATATAAGAACCTCCCCAGCAGCCATTTTCTACAGTGTTTTAAAGTTCTGGGAGAGACAGCAGTGTCCATGCTGTGCTCTGTGCTTTCCACTCATTACATTAGTTAGTTAGTTAGCTTATATATAATACAGATAGTTAGTGGGAGATAGTCATTGTAGGTTATATACTGATATAGTGTAGCTGATAGGTTCTGCTGTCCATACATACATGCTACAGACATAGGGCTGTGATGTCACAACATTACTTAGAGCACCAATCAGTAATAAGTAGTCAGACCTGCTAAAATGTGAAGTTGCCCGTATTGCACCGAAACATGCGCATCATTGATTGCCAATTTTCGAAGTCGCGAATATATAAGAGCACTCTGTCTGCATATAAAGCTATCGTAATGTTCTGCCGTGCCAAACATTTTCTCCATCTCAGGAAACTTCTAGTAGCTTGAAAAATGCAGCAACAGTGACCCACGCATAAATTTCATGCGCAATACGCGAATATTACATTGCCGATTTTGCAATCAAGAAAAATAATAGCGAATTCTCGAATTCACGAATATATGAGAAATTTTCGCCCAAATATTCACGAAATATCGCAAAATTTATAATTGCTCTTGCCGCTCATCACTAGTCATAGAATTATCTAACATTATTTTTAGTATGATTTATTATGCGAGTGTCTATAGCCAGTTGCTTTACTACATCTTTTGACAAATTACGTTTTTAATGTATTGTTTGTGGTTTCCATCTATCTAGTGCACATACACTTGTCTCTATCAATGACTGGCCAGTGGAAAACAGGGGCGCACTGGGAACCTAAAGTGGCCCTGAAAAAAACTAAAAGTGGCCCATGTTGTAGATGGGTCCAAACTGACACAAGTAGTCAGGGCCAACACAGAACCAAATACCAATGTGCAGCATAAAATACCTCCCCAGAAGCTGACCCTCTGTGGTGGCCATCAATAGGTGCCACATTGTTTAGGATATGGAGCAGGGGGCTTAGGAGGTGGGATGTGAGCCATAGCACCAAGCCACCCTTACCTTCACATGCTGCCTGGACTTCCTTTCCATAATAATGACCCCTACGGTGCCCCCAGATGTGGGGTCCAGCAATGGGGTCATATCGCTAGGATATGCCCCCATTTTCTGATAGGTCCAGGCCCCACCGCTGGGATCCGCACCTATATAGAGAACTGGTGGAGGGCGCACTTCGCATGCGCAGCTGCCCGCCATTGATTTTTGTGGGAACCCATTGAAGTGAATGGGAGCAGTGGACAGTCATGCGTGGTGCGCTCTCATTCCCTTCTGTGGGGTGAGCACTTGGTGTGGCCAGAATGGAGTCCTCCAGCCATCAGTTTGCGGGGCTCTTTTTTTTATATACGTGGGGTCCAGCAGTGGTACCCGTACCTATAAGACAATGGGGGGCATATCCTAGCCATATGCTCCCATTGTCTGTGATGAGACAACCCCTTTAAGAACAGCTCAGGCAAGATGTCCGCCCCCATAATCATGTTCAGATTATAGAATAATCTGAAATCTGTAATAAGAAATTAAAAATAGGTTAGAAAAAAGCAGATGTGTCGCTATCAGGCTTTGACTGGCAGATAACATTTTTGGTGACACATTTGCTTTAAGACCATGTTTGGTCAAAACGCAGGAGTGAAGTGTTTTATGCATGTTTGTATTCAGAAAATGAAGTGTTGAAGATGTGACCTGTCCACCAGGAGAGACGGATCCTTCTGCTGTATGGTAGCCATCTTACTCCAGTACTTTGTCGGAAACGATAAGCATAATGGTAAATAACATGACTTCCATCTAGTGATAATAAAGGTTTACTTCAGACGTATTCCCTACAGAAGACCCTGACGTGCAGTGACCTCCCACATATTGAAGAGAATTGCCACCTACAATGGAAAATGTGCCAGATATTAGTGAAATCCAACTTACAGCGTTAGTCAGAACAGTGGAACGAGCTTCTAATTACACAGCAACGAGCGAAATAAGTCAACTTCACACCAAAACAATGACAAGAAGATAAACGCTTGTAAAATCCATCATGTACTTACCTCTGCTGATGAGTCACCTCACAGATTTACCAATTACCAATTTACCATTGCAGGATAATTCCAGAAACCTAAACATCCGGAACAACTAAGAAGCAGAACTGGATCTGTCATTTAACTATTCTTTTGTAAACTTTGAGATGACATGACACAATAAGATCACTTGTAGACCTCCGGAAATACTAATAAAACATCACAAAATGTTGCATGTACTATCTATCTATCTATCTATCTATAATCTGGTCTTATATCTATCTATCTATCTATCTATCTATTTCAAATCAAATCAAATCAGCTTTATTGGCAGGACTAAATACATTTTAGCATTGCCAAAGCAAGTGGGAATGAATTGGGTAGGGTTGGGGGATGGGGACAAATACAGGGTGTGGGTATAGGAGTCCATGATATATCAGCAGTATGGAGAGCCTCTTTTCCTCCTCCATGGAGGTGAAGTCTGGGCAGAGATCAGACAGTCTCCTAAAGTGGATGTCCCTCAGCGCTGAGTATTTGGGGCATCGCAGCAGGAAATGAGCCTCATCCTCCACGGCCTCCTGGTCGCACTGCTGGCACAGTCTGCTCTCCTGGGCATGTACCTCTGTCGGTGACGCCCGGATTCAATGAGCAGGCTGTGGGCGCTCAGTCTGTACCGGCTCAGGATCTGTCGGTCTCTTGGATTGGGGAGTTTCTCCGGATATGGGGCCAGTTTGTACTCCCTCTGCAGGCTCTGGTATACTGTCAGCTTCTGGGATGTTCTTATGTCGTTCCTCCAGACGCTGATATACTCCTCTTTGTACTTTTTTATCGTCCTCTGGATATCTATCTATTTATAATCTACTGTATCTCATGCCAATCTGTTTACTATCTATCATCAATATAGATAAGATTATTTTTAGAACTCCTAAAATACAAATAAAACCTAATGTCACAAAATGTTGCATTTGTTTAACATTTATCTATCTTTCTTTTTCATATCTATCTATCTATCTATCTATCTATCTATCTCATATCTATCTATCTATCTATCTCTATCTAGCTATCTATCTATCTATTGTATCTATCTATCTATCTATCTATCTATCTATCTATCTATTGTATCTATCTATCTATCTATTTATCTATCTATCTATCTATCTATCTATTGTATCTATCTATCTATCTATCTATTTATCTATCTATCTATCTATTGGTCTTTCTATCTATCTATCTATTGTATCTATCTATCTATCTACAGCACTGGTGGTGCATGATGTAGGTCCACCATTACAATAACCACTGATTTATGAAATTCCATGAAGGTACAAGAATCTTCTGCCTGCTGCGTGGTAGTAAAGTGAGTCACAGCACTGAGCAGAAAAATGCCTAATGACAGAGCAGAAAATCTCCTGCCAAACAAAGGAAGAAATGTGTAACAGTCTTATAAAAGTAACACGGAGCTTAAAGATCTCCTATAAAAAAATTAAATGTGACACGTGGCCCGAGGTGCACATGTTGTTGTATTAAGTGCAAGAAATCACTGCAGCTCCCAATGGAGCACGGAAAATCAGACCTGGACACAGTCGTATGCAAAGTTCAATGAAAAAAAAAGGAGAATCCAGCTCCACGTACAATAAACTTTAATCGTCTTACATTAAAATCCAGACATTAAAAATGGACAAAATTTGCTGTGACGCGTTTCGGGCCATAACATCTTTAGCCCTTCATAAAGACATACAAACAAACTTAAAACCAAAGATATATGCACTAACATGAAACTCCCACCTGATTGAATAATCATCCCCACCGGAAACCAACACCACCGGTGAGTAGGGTTCAACAGGGCGGAGGAGAATTCAGTCCCGATACACGTGAGGGATTTTATTTATATTGTAAAGTTAGATCATGTTTTTTATTTAATCCATTCGGTATACATGTTCCCAAATTGAACACCCAGTAGGTTTCCCTGCAGAAGAGTTTCTGTCTGCGATCTCCACCCATAATCGGCATAGATACTCTTTCAATACCCTGCACAGAAAACGCAGAGGTATCCCCTTTGTGAACATACGCAAAATGTAATGTCGCCGCTGATACATTGCGCGTTGAAAAATGCGGGATGTCACTCAAATGTTTCCAAATTCTAACCTTAGGTTGGTTCAGGATGCATCCAACGTACTGCAACGCGCAATCTCGACAGGTAATGACATAAACAACATACTCAGTATTGCAATTAATGTATTGTCGCATCTCATGCGTACTACCATTAGACGCAAGGACGACATTTTTACTAACTGGCATGTGTTGACAGCAAATGCATCTCTTACTCCCACATTTAAAATTTCCATTGGTTCTAAGCCAAACTGGTTGACAAGGGGCGTTATCAAGAAATAAACTGGGGCTCACTTTTTGTCCAATAGTTGGTGCTTTTTTTGCTATACATCTAATGCCTGCATTGGCGACATCTCTCCAATCCCCATCATAGCCTATGACTGGGAAATGTTTGCGTATTATATTGCAAATAAGGGGATATTCTTTACTATAATTGGTGACAAAGGTCACCGGTTCACTCAAACCCCGTGCATAGCAATAATTCTGTTTTCTTTTCTTATATTTTCTTTTTTTCTAATTATTTTTCTTAGTTGTATCATCTTTAGTTTGAGTAAACAAAAGAGAGTCCCTTTCTTTTTGTCTAGCAAATTCACTAGCTACATGGATACTCTCCAATGGATATCCCCTGGTCTGCAATCTTGCTGTTGTGCCAGAGGGTTCCTTAGAAAAAAGGTCAAGAGTGGGACAGTTTCGTCGAGCCCTCAACATCCTCAACATCTCCCCTCTGGGGATATTCCTGGCGACATGGGGGGGATGACAGGATGATGCATGGAGCAGAGCGTTCCCTGCAGTTGTCTTACGGCTGTATTAATATATCACATGATCAACCCCGTCCGATAAACACCGCAAAAAAAATAAAAATAAAAACTGTTTAAAAAAAGCAATTTTTGTCACCTTACATCACAAAAAGTGCAACACCAAGTGATCAAAAAGGTGTATGCCCCCCAAAATGGTACCAATCAAACCGTCACCTTATTCCTCAAAAAATGAGACCCCACATAAGACAATCGCCCCAAAAAAAAATATAGCTTTCAGAACATGGAGACACTAAAATATCTTATTTTTTGCTTCAAAAATGCTATTATTGTGTTAAAGTTAAATAAATAAAAAAAGTAGATATGTTAGATATCGACGTGTCCGTAACAACTTGCTCTATGAAAATTTCACATGACCTAACTCCTCAGGTGAACACCGTAAAAATACTAAAATAAAAGCATTTTTTTGTCACCTAACATCATTTGCGCAAGTGCAACACCAAGCGATACAAAAAGACGTATGCCCCTACCTAAGACAATCGGTCAAAAAATAAAAAAAGCTATGGCTCTCAGACTATGGAGACTCTAAAACATAATTTTTTTGTTTCAAAAATGCTATTATTGTGAAAAACTTTAATAAATAAGAAAAAGTTTACAAATTAGGCATTGCCACGTCCATAACGACCTGCTCTATAAAAATACCATGTGACCTAACCTCTCAGGTGAACGCTATGAAAATAAATAAATAAAACCTGCGCCAAAGCAACCAATTTTTTTGGTCACCTTGTCTCATAAAGTGTAATAATGAATGATCAAAAAATCATATGTACACAAAAATGGTACCAATAAAAACATTAACTCTTCGTGCAAAAAATGAGCCCTTGTACAAGATGATTGCCAGAAAAATAAATAAAAATATGGCCTTCAGAAAATGGAGACACAAAAACTTCACTTCTCTTCCGGGCAGGAAGGTGAAGACTGGCCTGGGGTAGAAGGGGTTAAAGGGGTTATCTTAAGATATAAACTTGGGATGACAGGGTACGGGATAACTGATCAGTGGGAGGTCCAACCTCTGAGGCCCCCAATGTTCTTGAGAAGTGGGGTCTTGAGTACACTAGATGAATAGAGGGGCAGTCAATCATCCATTCAGTTGGTCCATTGATTTTTACACGACTGCCAGTGATAGCCATAGCCAAGTGGTGCACTCGGCCCCACAGAGCATCAGTGGGTGGCAATGTACATGCTTGTTCTCCTCTACCTTCATTCAGAGAACCCAGAGACCCCCACCAGATACTTTATTGGGACAACCCCTTTAAATTGTGCCCTTGCTCTTGAAAACATTGCTTATTATGGTTATTTGCCTTATTATGGTTATTTATCAGTCAGAGTGAAGATCTCATGGAACTGGCCCAGTTAATGGCAATACAGGAATGTTTATTCGCAGTATCATACCATGAAAAGGAATGTCTAATTTACGAGAGCTATAAAATACTATTAACTCAAAACATGGATGCAGACTCAAATTAGGTAGGAAACACTTGATGGGGACAAGTAAAAATTCTCCAGGGATTGCTACGGTATTTTGGCGTGGAATACTGGTAACTTTGTTAGCAGGAAATAAACTGATAACTCCTAAACATCTAATGTGAGACAATTGTCTTGACCTCTGTTATAAAATGATTGCTTCACCAGGAATGGCATAGTCTGAGCAATAAACTTTTAAAATAAATTGCGCTACAATTATTACATTATAATCTCTACACTCATGTATTTGGGAATGTGTTGGGTACACAAAGATGAGCCATGCGTCACAGCTGGGTTCAGACTATAAAAAGTGGATGCTACTAGAGAAAGGCCATCAAAGATTTGGGAATTATCTTGAAGATACTACTTGTCTCCAAAAGGACCTAAGGAGGAACATGGCAGCTGAACGTTTTATGGGAAAGTCTGGACTCTTGACTCTGGCCCTGTGTGCCTTACTAAGTCTACAGGTGGCAGGTAAGAAATTAGAATTTTCTTGATTAGTCAGCTTTTATCAGACCCAGCTACTCATAGGGTGATATGAGTCAAGGTTCTCCTTGTCACTGGAAGACTTTGCGAAAGATATCAAAGTTCATTTAAATCAGGGATGCCCAACCTACAAATCCCAACATGCCCGGACAGCCTACAGCTATCAGCCTACAGCAGTACATGGTGGGAGTTGAAGTTTTGCAATAGCCGGAAGACCTCATGTTGAGCATCCCTAACTTAGAGGAACAATTCAACCTACTTAATGACATCTTTTATTAGTTACTTGAGAAGTTTACTTGATGTAAACATTTTGCTCGCTTTAGAGGCAATATTTTGTCTCTGATCATTTTTTTGAAGCAGAATTATTAGCCAAAATGTATGGTAAGATGTCCACCAGGAATTTCTCAGTTACAGTAGTCTTGACACATCATATTGAGATAAGGTGTGTCAAAACAAGTGCTGCAAGAGCTTCAGTATTGAGACAAGGATAGTAATGGCTTTATTTTCATCACAAAGTGCTCATGATTTTTTCAACTGATTTATATGAAAAACATCTTGTTAGCAATGACTCTTTGTTTTCCTTACATGCCATCATTTGGGCATTTGAAAGTCCATGTTAAACTTTACTTCTGATGTATGTTTGATACATGGCAGAGGATATCCTCTTTGGAAGTCCATGAGCTGAGACACCTATGAATACTAGCCATGGCAGTTGTGATTTTCAGTTGACGTAATGCCAGTCTAGATAGGGCAATCCTGAGTGAAGAAAATGCAAATTTGATAGTTTTTCAAATGTTACAGACTATCATGAGTTACTACTAGGAAGGTTCAAAAGTAACACTACTGACCTACAGCAAGCTTGATCACAAAGATCAGATATTATTCCACCTTTTAAAAAACTGCATGGTTCCCAATAAAGTCCATCTACAAGATCTTCTAAAATCTAGATAATGAAGGGGTAATTTCATTGTTTCAAATGAAGTCAGGCTACTACACAGCAGATATCAGTTGTGACTGCTATATATTTCCACAATTTAGGGAAATATAGTAATAGGGGAAATGTATGGGTGGCCATATAATACGAGGATCAGTCACGTTCACCAAAGCAGGAGCTTCTCTTTGACTAACAGAAGAGTTGTGAGTCCCCCAATTCATACAGTATGTCTTAATAGGGCAAACTGAAAGGGGCTTTTGTTATTTTTAATGTAGCTATAACATTTCTTTGCTTTGTCCATTCTCCAAACATGTCTGTAATATTTGCTTATTGTTCTCTTCCAGAGGCGAATAATTGTACTTATCATGGTATGTATTAGATAAACTATATACCTTTGATTATCTCTTTAGATCTCTAACATTGGGTAGTATAAAAGGGCCTTAATGAATGGAATTTTACTTTTTGCAAGATTACATTTACACTGTAAAACAAGGTTCTTAATAAAATAAAATTAAGAGGTTTATAAAATGGAGGTTCACGATGAACTCCAGCCTAGTTTTCCATGCAATAAATATTCTTTAGCCCAGTTTTCCATATAAGAAATATTCTCCAACCTGGTATTCCATACATGAAATGTTCTCCATCCTTGTACTCCACATATTGAATACTCTCCAGCCTGGTATGCCATATTTGAAATCTCTTCCATCCTGGTGCTCCATACTTGAAATGTTCTCCAGCCTGATACTCCATACATGACATGTGCTCCAGTCTGGTACTCCCACATTAAATGTTCTCTGGACTAGTACTCCATACATTAAATATTCTCCAGTCTAGTTCTCCATACATCACATAGTATTCAGCTTGTCTCTTCCATACATGACATTCTCCAGCCTGATACTCAATACATTAAGTAGTCTCAAGCCTGGCTCTTCCATACATGAAATATTCTCCAGCCTAGTACTCCATCCATGAAGAACTCTCCAGCCTGGCTCCTCCATGCATAACATTTTCTTTAGCCTGGTATTCCAAACATGAAATATTCTCCAGCCTAGTTCTATATACATGAAATATTTTCCTGCCTGGTTCCTCATACAGTCCTGATCAGAAGTTTAAGACCACTTGAAAAATGGCAAAAAATCATATTTTACATTGTTGGATCTTAACAAGGTTCCAAGTAGAGCTTCAACATGCAACAAGAAGAAATGAGAGTGAGACAAAACATTTTTTGAGCATTCAATTAATAGAAAATAACGATTAAACTGAAACAAGCTGTTTTTCAGCTAATCCAAATTTTAGGACCACATGCCTTTAAAAGGCCAAATCTGTGCAAAGATGTGGATTCATTGTCATTTTCTGTCAGGTAGTCGCACGTTGTGATGGCAAAGGCAAAAAAACACTCCTTTTTTGAACGTGGTCGGGTTGTTGAACTGCATAAGCAGGGTCTCTCACAGCCCGCCATTGCTGCTGAGGTGGGACGCAGTAAGACAGTCATTTGGAATTTCTTAAATGATCCTGAGGGTTATGGAACAAAAAAGTCAAGTGGAAGACCCCCAAAAATTTCCTCAGCACTGAGCCGGAGGATCCATTTGGCTGTCCGTCAAGACACTAGACGATCCTTGACCCAAATTAAGGCCCTTACTGGTGCTGACTGCAGCCCCATAACCATCAGACGGCATCTGACACTGAAGGGCTTCAAAAACAAAAAACGTCTTCAAAGACCTTGTCTCCTTGAACTCCACAGAACTGCTCATTTGTACTTTGCAAGAGAGCACCAAACATGGGACATTCAAAGGTGGAAGAAAGTTTTATTCTCTGATGAGAAAAAATTTAACCTTGATAGTCCTGATGGTTTCTAGCATTACTGGCATGACAAGCAGATCCCACCTGAGAAGTTTTCTATGCGCCACAGTGGAGGGGGTGCCATAATGGTCTGGAGTGCTTTTTCCTTCAGTGGAACAATGGAGCCTCAGTAAATGCAGGGGCATCAAACGTCTGCTGGCTATGTCCAGATGTTGCAGAGAGCATTTCTCATGACTGAGCGCCCTCGTCTGTGTGTTAACGACTGGGTTTTTCAACAGGACAACGCTACAGTACACAATGCCTGCAGGACAGGGGTCTTCTTCCAGGAGAATAACATCACTCTTTTGGCCCATCCTGCGTGTTCCCCTGATCTAAATCCAATTGAGAACCTTTGGGGATGGATGGCAAGGGAAGTTTACAAAAATGGACAACAGTTCCAGACATTAGATGGCCTTCGTGCGGCCGTCTTCAACACTTGGAGAAATGTTCCCACTGACCTCATGGAAACGCTTGCATCAAGCATGCCGAAACAAAATTTTGAAGTGATAAACAATAACGGTGGAGCTACTCATTACTGAGGTCATGTTTGGAAGTTGGTTTTCTGTTTTGGGGGGGTTTAGTTTTTTTTTGGGATGTGTGGTCCTAAACTTTTGATCAGCTGAAAAACAGCCTGTTTCAGTTTATTCGTTGTTTTGATTAAATTGAATGCTCAAAAAATGTTTTGTCTCACTCCCATTTCTTCTTGTTGCATGTTGAAGCTCTACTTGGAACCTTGTTAAGATCCAGCCATGCTAAATATGATTTTTTGCCATTTTTCAAGTGGTCTTAAACTTTTGATCAGGGCTGTATATGAAATATTCTTCAGTCTAGAGTTTTATGGTTATCTAAGGTTGGTACATTTAAACAGCACGAAGTCCCAGTCTTGTGGTCATCATATGGATGCTAACCTGCAATTGCCTTATTTCTATCTGAATGTGGTGGTGGTAACTTTTAGTATTTAGAAATATGTAGAGGTCCTACAGAGTTAGACTCTCTGTTGTGCTAGTATGTGTACCCAGGGCAATAGTACCTCCTAAGGGTAGTTTCACACTAACGTTAAAGTTTTCCAGCATTGAGTTCTGTCCTAGGGGCTCAATACCGGAAAAAAAACATCAGTTTTATCTTAATGCATTCTGAATGGAAAGCATTTCGTTCAGTATGCATCAGGATGTCTTCAGTTCAGTCACGTTTACGGTATTTGGCTAGATAAAATATCGCAGCATGCTTCTGTATTTTCTCCGGCCAAAATTCAGGAACACTTGCCGGATTGCCGTATTGGGCATTCATTTCCTTTGAAATGTATTAATGCTGGATCCGGTACCAAATGTTCCGGAAAAACGGTATCTGCGCAGACCGTGAAAAAAAGGATACCGGATCCATTTTTTTGGATGACACCGGAGAGACAGATCCGTTATTTCAATTCATCTGTCAAACGGATCCGGTAACAAATGGTATCTGTTTGCACACGTATTTCTGGATCCGGCAGGCAGTACTGGCAACGGAAGTTCCGGAACTGCCTGCCGGATTCCTCTAACGCTAGTGTGAAATTACCTTAAGCTGTGATTAGTTATGACTGTATTCTTGCAAGAAGTTTTGGATCCCCCTAGTTATTCTCCTTATTCCCTCAGGAGGTACACCTGATTGGGCTATTGCTGCAATTGTTATGTTGGCCATCCTTCTCGCCGGACTACTTTTAAGTTGCTGCCTTGTGGTAAGTATTCAATATAAAAAATGTAGGCTTGAATTGAACCTTAAAATGATCTATTGACTTGAAGTCAAAGCATCTGACACTTTAGCATTGATTATTCTTAAGTTAAGCCAACACTATCAGATCAGTTGGGGGTCCAAATCCTAGCAGCCATGATCATCTATTTAAAGGGGTCATCGCACTCAGGCGAGTGCTGAAGTCTCTTCATTGTTTACTAGCCGCAGTGCCATACCTTCTATATTGGCTACCATGGAACTGCAACTCTATCCCCTTCAAGAATGAAACAGAACTACATGTAGTACCATGCACAGCCAGTATGGGATGTTTGTCACTGTGACATATAATGAAGATATTGCAGCTTTCACCCAATTGTAGCATCCCATTTAAAGGGGTTCTGCAGTTTTTTTAAACTGATGATCTATCCTCTGAATAGATCATCAGCATCTGATCGGCGGGGGTCCGACACCCGGGACCCCTGCCGATCAGCTGCTCGAGAAGGCAGCGGCGGCGGTAGTAGTGCCACAGCCTTCTCGCTGTTTACCGCAGGCCCAGTGACGTCACGACTAGTATCAATGGCCTGGGTGGGGCTAAGCTCTGTTCACTTGAATGGAGCTTAGCCGCACACAGGCCAGTGATACTAGTCGTGACGTCACTGGGCCAGCGGTAAACAGCGAGAAGGCCGCGGCACTACTGCTAGCGCTGCTGCCTTCTCATACAGCTGATCGGCAGTTTAAAAAACTGCAGAACCCCTTTAAATAGTTGATCAGTGCATGTGCCACTAATGGGATGGGTCATCCATGTTAAAATTCAAGACAAACCCTTTAAGCAAGAAACCTCCACTTGATATATAAAAGTCAATAGGTACTAGAGCTCCAATCATGACATAATTTAGAAAATCTATAAATGCAGCCTATATGAACATAAAAGTGGCCAACGTGTAGGAAGAGACACATGCACTGTTATCCCAGTGACCATGTAGTCTCCAACCCTTGGCTTTCCAGTTATTGCAAAATTAGATCTCCAAGCATGCCAAGAGTGCATATAGCCATAGCAACAAAGTATATGGATGATACATGGCCCTTGGGCAGAGGGGACCCACTCCTTGTTAGTATGTTCCTCTTTGCTACCGGTTGGCAAGAAGCTATGTCGGACGCCCTTCTCCGAAATTGCATTCTTAAATGGGCTCTCTAGTTGCATAATTAAAATTTTATCTTCCCAGAGTACCCTAAACATGGAATATATTTACCACATATACCTGTTTAGTCAGGTCTTTTGCTCCTCTTTTCCATGTGTCACTGCATACTAGCAGAATGTTTACATGCATATCTTCCTGTTTTTATCAGCTTCTTGATGGACTTTCTAACCAAACCCAGCATGTTTTGTTCTGTAATGTTTCACACGGCTTGTTCCATCTCCCACAAAGCTCCCTCTGCAATGGTCATCCCCTCTCCATGCTAGCTCGGTGGAGCAAGCTGTGTGAATTATTACAGTGCAAAACATACTGGGATTGGTTAGAAAACACAACAGTAAGCTGAGGAATTCAGGAAGCTCTGGATGTCTTCATCCATCCACCCAGGATCCAGTAATAGACCAAAGGAAGGACAGTGCTAACATGCAAAGCAGGAATATGGGGCAAAAGTTTCACTGGGTAATGAAAAGGGAATAAAGGGCACATCTAACACCATTCTATTTTGTAGTGGTCATCCTTTCACTAAATCCAATGCAACATTATTAGCTAACATTGATCTTCTGTTATTATTGCTTTTAGCCCCTGTGCAGTGGTATGTGCCGACGAGACGATGGCTGCCAGGGCGGAATCTCATTTGGAAAGTAATCTTGATGCCTTGGGATCCACATCACCAGGAGACATGACACCACATCGATAACCCTGGCTCTGCAATATGCTTTGGATCTTGTAGCTGTGCTCTTTGATCTAATAAATTATTATATCTAAATTATGGGAAGCCTTTACATACATAATTAGAAGAAAAAAAAATGTAAATTCAGTGTCAATTTCTCTCTTTTCATCTTCTACTGGAGCTCATGGTCTTATGAAACATTTAGGAGCACCAGTACTATGAATGACTTGTAATAATTGGGGGCCTTGTTAATTTGGGCATTAGACCCGGGGACTTCAAGCTACACATATGCACTTTTTTTGCTATGAAGGCCAGGTACCCCGTTTACATCACTCAACTTTTTTATTGTGTCTGCAGCTTTTCTTTATTTTTTCTGTTCCTAGGCAGTGTCCCAACATCTGCTGCATCAGAGCCATCATTTATCCACGAAGGGTAGGGTGGCCTGAGGCTGGCCTGAACTATTCAATAGCATTTATCTGTGTAGCACCACCTGCTGTTTGTTCTTTTCCGTATTTCTTGTCCACCTCACTGAGGTGGTCGTACATGCTCAGTTTAAATCTTCAACTGGGTGGAGATCAGTGAACTTCGATCCAAATTGCTTGAAGCTCTCGGCCAAAATCTTGTGCGCGGTGATGTGTGACAGCTCCCTGTCATTGCACCCACGACTTACCAGAAATGCGCTTCATGACAAAGTGGATTTTTTTTTTAAATTTGTTGAAGCTGCCAAAATGAATTTTTGAATACTTTGCTTATCACTAGTGGAGTTCACAGAAAGAAACGTCTGTGCTGAGAAGCCTTTTGGATATTTGCCATAAATATCCTGCGAGTTTAAGTCATATGCTTATCTAACATTATTTTTAGTATGGTTTATTATGCGAGTGTCTATAGCCAGTTGCTTTACTACATGTATTAGGCATGACAAATTAAGTTTTTAATGTATGTTTTGTGGTTTCCATCTATGTTCATGGAGAACTGGGCCTACTTGTCGGTTACAGGCTCTACTGTAGGGATGGGCTAAGATACTGCAGCTATACAGAGGGACAAACTCTATTGGAACAACTAATTGCAACTGGTGTGATATACCAGTTGCCCCCCAAAAAACTGATTGAGGCAGGGGTGTGATATACCTATAATATACTTTCTATATAGTGCATTTGTATTGTGCAGCAGTTGTGTGTGGTTCTGCTGCGATACCGCAGCTATACAGAGGGACAAACGCTATTGGAACAACTATTTGCAACTGGTGTGATATAATAGTTGCCCCCCCAAAAAACTGTTTGAGGCAGGGGTGTGGTAAACCTATTTTATACTTTCTATATAGTGCATTTGTATTGTGCAACAGTTGTGTGCTGTTCTGCTGAGATACCGCAGCTATACAGAGGGACAAACGCTAATGGAACAACTAATTGCAACTTGTGTGATATGCCAGTTGCCCCCCAAAAAAACTGATTGAGGCAGGGGTGTGATATGCCTATAATATACTTTTTATATAGTGCATTTGTATTGTACAGCAGTTGTGTGCGGTTCTTCTAAGATACCGCAGCTATACAAAGGGACAAACGCAATTGGAATAACTAATTGCAACTGGTGGGATATACCTGTTGCCCCAAAATAAACTGATTAAGGGGTTTGATATACCTGCTTCCAGCATATACTCATTAAGGGGTTCTATATACCTGCTTCCACAAATATTGCTCTTCTATAGGGACTTTGTCACAGGGTCATTTTGAAAATGACAAGCAGAGGAAGAGGCCGGCCATTCCGCAGGGGTGGTAGGGGTCGGGCAGGTGCACCAGGCCGGAGCCTAAGTGGGAAGATGGAGAAGGTGCGTATGATTGCGTCAAAGGACACACCAGAGTTGGTTGAGTGGCTCACTCAGCCTTCCGCTTCAGCACCCTCCTCACTCTCTGTTGTGTGCACCCCCAAAGACACCACCACCACCATCACCATAGCCCCGCCACTCGAGTCAGAGTAATTATTTTCCCATCCATTCCCAGACCTTACCTATGCGCAGCCATTCATGGCATCGAATGAGGAAGAGGAGGTCGCAACGCCTGCCACCCAGCGGTCTGACAACAGTACCCAGATCAGCCAAGGAGGATGGTCCCTGCTGTTGCTGCTTACTCCGAGATTTATAATGTCAGTGGTGGTGAAGGTGACGATGATGACGTGTCAATGGACGTCACATGGGTGCCCAGAAGAGAGGAAGAGGAGGGGAGTTCAGAGGGAGAGACGGAGCAGCACATAGGAAAAAGGAGGAGAAGCAGGCAGAACTTGCAGTGCACAGGAGGCAAAAAGCAGACTGCAAATGTATATGGAGCGAGCCATCCACCCTGCACGGTCACATCTTGCGCTCCCAGGACGCCGGCACATGCCGCCGCAGTGTGGGCTTTTTTTAACGTGTCAGCTGCTGACAATAGTGTTGCCATCTGCAGCCTGTGCTGTCAACGCATAAATCGTGGTAAGCCCAACACTCACCTAGGAACGACCGCCTTAAGAAGGCACCTGGCCTCCCATCCCCGAGCCCAGTGGGAGCAACACTGTCAGAACCCACAAAACTACACTCCCGGCACTCACTGTCCTGCCTCTTCTCCTTCTCCTCTCTCCTCCCATTTGTCCTCCACTCCACCTTTCACCATGCTGTCGTCGCATTCATCTGTCAAAAAGCAGGCTTCCATGGCCCAAATGTTCGAACACAAAAAGTTGTTGACGCCGGATAACCCTCTTGCCCAATGGTTGATCGGCAGATTGTCGGAACTGCTAGCCCGCCAACTACTGCCATATAAACTGGTGGACTCAGAAGCCTTTAGAAAATTTGTGGCCATTGGCACACCGAAATGGAGGGTCTCCGGAAGGAAATATTTCTCCCAGAAGTGCATCCCAGAGCTATTTGGCCATGTTCAGCGGAAAGTGAATATATCTCTGGCACACAGTGTTGGTGACAAGATACATCTGACCACAGAGAGGTGGTCTAGCAAACACGAGAAGAGAAGGTACTTGACTTTTACTGCCCACTGAGTGAACCTTCTGACAGCTGTCAAGCATGCAACCCGTGGCACCCGTGTGGATCTAGTTTTACCGCGACGGATTGCATGCAGGCCTGCCTCTTGTTCTCCTCTTCTTACTCAATGCTAGTCTCCTCCTCGGCTGAGACCACCTTTTCCACTGCTACCACCTCTTCTGCTGCACCCCCCAGCTCCCCAGAATCTATTTGACGTGCCAGGTGAGAAGTCATGCTGTGCTGCGGCTGTTGTGCCTGGAAGCCAAGAGCCACACCAATTCTGCACTCCTTTCAGCTCTGAGGTCACAGGCCGATCAGTGGCTAACCCCGCTGATATGACAGTTGGTAAAGTGGTGTGCAACACTGGTGCCAATCTGCTGAGCACCCTGAAACAGCGCAAAATGACACACGTGCCGTGCATTGCACATGTCTTGAACTTAGTCCTGCAGCTATTCGTTGCCAAATAGCCCGGGGTCCAGGACGTCTTGCAGCAGGCCAGGCAGGCAAGTAGAGCAGGCTTTAAACTTTTCGGGGATCTCTGGTGTTGTTTGTGGATGGAGGGAGGAGACCGAGGATGACCTTCTCCTGGGCGATGAGCAGGAACCAGGCCACTCCACCACTTCCAATTTAGTGCAAATGGGGGCCTTCATGCTCCAGTGTTTGAAGAGGGACCCCCGTATAAAAAGCATAAAGGGCAAGGACCAGTAATGGGTGGCAACATACTTAGACCCCGGTACAAACACAAAATGGCAGACATGTTACCAGCATCACAGAAGGCTGTCAGAATGCAGCATTTCCAGGCCTTTCTTCGAGAGAAATTCTGCATTCTGCCATTGAGGGTGCTGGCAGAGAAATTTCCACCCACAGAGAAACAGTTGCGGGTACCAATCCTACAGCGCCTGCAAGAAGAGGGTGGTTTGAAGATGTGTTGGTCACTTTGGTTATGAGATCATTCTTGCAGCCAGCCCATCGACAGCCGCCCTCTGGATCCAGCCTCAGGGAACGCCTAGACCGACAGTTGTCCGACTACATCGGATTAATGACCGATGTGGACGCTCTGAGAAGCGAGGAACCCCTGGACTACTGGGTGTGCAGGCTTAACCTGTGGCAAGAGCTGGCACAATTTGCCATGGAACTCTTGGCTTGCCCCTCATCCAGTGTCCTGTCCGAAAGGATGTTCAGCGCAGCAGGGGAAGTCATGACCGATTAGCTCACGACAGTGTGGACTACCTCACATTTCTAAAAATGAATGAGGCATGGATCTCGGAGGAATTCAACACGCGATGACAACATTTAATTGAATTTCCTCATGCCGGCCCACACATATCCGCCACCAACCAGAACAAATAATGGTCCCTGTCTTATGTAAATACAGCGGCATAAAAGGCCTTTTCTGTCTGGTGAATGCCTATTGTTTGGGACCTCGGAGAAATTCAACACCTGTGACGACCACATGTTATCAACTTTCAGCTATTATCATTTGGTTTTTTTTCAAGAGGGAGGGGTTTCGTTAGCCATGTTTTTAATCTAATTATTTTTTTTTGTTCTTTTAAGCATATGTATTTGACATATATTTGTACTGGCCTGCAGTAAAATTGATATCCAATAATCATCTAATATACTTCCAGCCACATAATCATTTGATCTTTTATGTACGGTAAATACATAATTTTTGGGGCCTGTAATCTAACTGGCCAACAGTAAAATTGTTATACGGTGATCGCCTGATGTACCTCTAGCCACATTATCAATTGTTCATTTCTGTCTGGCGAATGAATAATTTTTGGGCCCTATAGTCCACTGGCCTGCAGTAAAATTGATATCCATTGACCGTCTAATATACCTTCAGCCACATAATCCTCTGATCTTTTCTGTACGGTGAATGCCTAATTGTTGGGGCCTCGGAGGAATTCAACACCTGTGACGACCACGTGTTATCGAATTTTACCTATTATCATTTGGGGTTTATTCAAGAGGGGGGATTTTGTTTTTAATCCAATTTTATATTTTTAGTTCTTTTAAACATATGTATTTGACATGTATTTGGACTGGCCTGCAGTAAAATTTATATCCAATGACCGTCTAATATACCTCCAGCCACATAATCACTTGTTCCTTTCTGTACATAGAATGAATAATTTTTGGGGCGTGTACTCCACTGGCCTGAAGTAAAGTTGTTATCCAATGACCGTCTAATATACCTCCAGCCACATAATCACTTGATGTTTTCTGTACGGTGAATGCCTAATGTTTGGGGCCTGTACTCCCATGGCCTAAAATAAACATTTTCTAGGCTCCAGCAGGGCATATTAAAGTGAATGGGACCTGCCGAGAACTTGCAGTCGATCGTGTTCGCGCGATCGCGTTCGTGAATCGTCCCGGCGGACGTTCAACCATCACTACGTGATAATGGACGTAACTTGGTGATGGCTTTGGAGTTCGGCAAGCTCACACACATCCCATGCCTAGCCCAGGTCTTTAACTTAGTAGTTCAGTGGTTTCTCAAAACCTACCACAATTTGCCTGAGCTACTGGAGAAGGTGCGCTGCGTGTGTGCCCATTTCCACAAGTCATCGACAGCTTCGCCGGTCTGTCAATGCTGCAGCAGCTCTTACAATTGCAAGCTCACCAACTGTTGTGACACGTGAGCATGCGCTGGAACTCAACGCTCCACATGTTGGCCAGGCTTTGTGAGCAGCAGAGGGCTTTAGTGGAATACCAGATGCAATATGGTCCTTGCCTTTCCAGTCATCTTCCACTCTTTACAAGCTAGGAGTGGGCATCGATGTCTGACCGCTGTGAGGTTTCGTGGAGTATCGTGGAGGTCACTTTTAAAGGGACGGGCACTGTGGAGGTCACTTAAAGGGGCGGGCACGGTAGAGGTCACTTAAAGGGGCGGGCACGGTGAAGGTCACTCAAAGAGACGGGCACTGCGGAGGTCACTTTTAAAGGGGCGCACACTGTGTAGGTCACTGTTAAAGGGATGGGCACTGTGGAGGTTATTTAAAGTGGCGGGCACTGAGGAGGTCACTGTTAAACGGGAGGGCACCATGTAGGTCACTGTTTAAGGGACGGGCGCTGTGGAGGTCACTGTTAAAGGGGCGGGTACTGTAGACATCACTGTTAAGGTCACTGTTAAAGGGTCCGACACTGTGGAGGCCACTGTTAAAGGGGCAGGCACCATGGAAGTCACTTAAAGGGGCAGGCACTGTGGAGATCACTTAATGGAGCTCACCAACTGTTGTGCCACGTGAGCATGCGCTGGAACTCGACGTTCCACATGTTGGCTAGGCTTTGTGAGCAGCAGAGGGCAGTAGTGGAATACCAGCTGCAATATGGTCGTCGCCTTTCCAGTCATCTTCTACTCTTTACAAGCTAGGAGTGGGCATCGATGTCTGACCGCTGTGAGGTTTTAAGAAACTTTGAGGAATCAACACAGATGGTGAACGACGATAACGCTATTATCGTCCCACTTCTGTGTCTACTCAAATGCTGGCTGCTCATTAAGGCTGACGCTTTGCATGTGCCTGCATCCATCTTGGATGGAATTTTTGCAACTGTTGTGTCGCAGTCGCAGCATGTCACAGTATGACACCATAGCCTATCATTATAAAAATTGTTGAGCAACATTGGTGTGACAATGTAGTGTCCTGTGGAGGTCACTTTTAAGGGGGCAGTAACCACTGTTAAAGGGGCAAGCACTGTGGATGTCACTGTTAAAGGGGCAGGCACTGTGGAGGTCACTTAAAGAGGCAGGCAATGTGGAGGTCACTGTTAAAGGGGTGGGCACTGTGTAGGTCACTGTTAAATGGGCAGGCACTGTGAAGGTCACTGGTAAACGGGTGGGCACTGTGGAAGTCACTGTTAAAGGGGTGGGCGCTGTGGAGGTCACTTATAATGGCGGGAACTGTGGAGGTCACTTAAAGGGGTGGGCACTGTGGAGGTCACTGTTAAAGAGGCGGGCACTGCGGAGGTCACTGTTAAAGGGACGGGCACTGTGGAGGTCACTGTTAAGGGGGCAGCACTGTGGAGGTCACTGTTAAAGGGGCGGGCACCGTGGTGCTCACTGTTAAAGTGGTGGGCATCGTGGAGGTAACTTTTAAAGGGCCAGGCACTGTGGAGGTCACTTAAAGGGGCGGGCACGGTGAAGGTCACTCAAAGAGACGGGCACTGCGGAGGTCACTCTTAAAGGGGCGCACACTGTGTAGGTCATTGTTAAAGGGACGGGCACTGTGGAGGTTATTTAAAGGTGCGGGCACTGAGGAGGTCACTGTTAAATGGGAGGGCACCGTGTAGGTCACTGTTTAAGGGATGGGCACTGTGGAGGTCACTGTTAAAGGGGCGGGTACTGTAGACATCACTGTTAAGGGGGCAGCACTGTGGAGGTCACTGTTAAAGGGTCCGACACTGTGGAGGCCACTGTTAAAGGGGCAGGCACCATGGAAGTCACTTAAAGGGGCAGGCACTGTGGAGATCACTTAATGTGGCGGGCACTGCGGAGGTCACTCTTAAGGGCACTGTGGAGGTCACTGTTAAAGGGGTGGGTACTGTGGACATCACTGTTAAGGGGGCAGCACTGTGGAGGTCACTGTAAAAGGGTCGGGCACCATGGAGGTCACTTGAAGGGGCGGGAACCGTGGAGGTCACTTTTAAACAGGTTGGCACTGTGGAGGTCACTTAAAGTGGCGGGCATTGTGAAAGTCAGTGTTAAGGGGGCAGGCACTGTGAAGGTTACTGTTAAAGGGGAAGGCACTGTGGAGGTCACTGTTATAGGGACAGGCACCTTGTAGCTCACTGGTAAAGGGGCAGGCACTGTGGAGGTCACTTAAAGTGGCGGGCACTGTGGAAGTCACTTAAAGGTGCGGGAACCGTGGAGGTCACTGTTAAAGGGGTGGGCACTGTGGAGTACACTGTTAAGGGGGCAGGGTACTGTAGAGGTCACTGTTATGGGGGATACTGTCGATATCTTTTAACGACACACAGAAACATTAAATGAAACAGATGAAATATACCCGTGTGAAGCTGGGTCCTTCTGCTAGTATATATAAATATATAAATTAGCCATACACAAAATACTGTAAAAAACTGTTCCATGTAAAATGCCCTCAAAAGACAAGGGGGCACTGCCTCCGACTGGAGAGGAAAAAGTTCAGTCTCCAGAAGAGTGAAAGCTTCTTTACTGTAAGAACTGTGAATCTGTGGAATAGACTTCCTCAGGACGTGGTCACAGCAGGAACAGTGGACAGTTTTTAAAGGGTTTAGATGAATTCTTAAAAGTAAACAACATTAATGCTTATGAAAATCTGTAGACATCTGATTCTCACTTCCTTCTGGTATTCGCGTCCCCACCTATCCCTTGGTTGAACTTGATGTCTTTTTTCAATTGTATCACCTATGTAACTATGTAGTGCACATGCATGTGTCTATATCAATGACTGGCCAGTGGAAAACAGGGGCGCGCTGGAAACTTAAAGTGGCCCTGAAAAAACGGCCCATGTTGTAGATGGGTCCAACCTGACACAAGTAGATGGGGTCAATACAAGTAGGGGAGGTCAAAAATACCACGTTTTGGCTCAAAATATAATCCCAGCAGAACCAAATACCAATGTGCAGCATAGAATACCTCCCCAGAAGCTGACCCTCTGTGGTGGCCATCAATATCTGCCACATTCTTTAGTATATGGGGCAGGGGGGCTTAGGAGGTGGGTTGTGAGCCATAGCACCGAGCCTGCCCTACCTTCACATGCTGCCTGGACTTTCTTTCCATAATAATGACCCCTACGGTGCCCCCAGTAGTATGCTCCTCAAATTGTCAAGAAAAGAAGAAAAATAAAATACCTGAATCCCATCCCAACCCACCATCTCCAATGCAGGTCACAGGCCTCTTCTATTACACTGCCCAATATACTGGCCTATGTCGTATGAGGGTAAACAGCAGAAATAAGGGTTTGGGTGGCCCAATAGACATTGGCCCACCGGGAAATTTCCCTTTAGGGTTTTTAGCCAATCCGGCACCAGCAGAAAATGGATGTATTATATGCATTTGTATTCAGTTTCTAAAAAGCTATGGTTAAAGGGAATGTGTCATCAGAAAATGACTGATTGTTTAACATATTTTTAAAGAATTTTTGATGATGTTTGTAATTTTTCACATCAATATCTACATGTAAACAAAAGCCATACAAGCCTGCAGTTTTCCCAGTGGCCACTAAGCCTAATAACAGGCGTCACTTCTTGATCTGTACAGATCACTTTACTGCAGTTATCTGCTTATCTGTCATTCTAATCCTGCCTGTAATGATATCACCTCAGTGTATAGATAACACAGGATCCACCATTCACAATTGGTAATTGTCAAATCTTATCTATTCTTTCCTTGTACAATGACCTCTGCACAGGTCACAGAGCATGCCTAGTAAACTCTCCCATAGAAGTCAATAGGGTCTCCTTCAGACCATTGTGTCTATGGCCCATGGGGCTGCCGTAAAGCAACTTTCTTAATGCTTTGTAAATGCTGTTATAGGGGTTGTCTTATCTTACACAATGGGGTCATATCGCTAGGATATGCCCCCATTTTCCGATAGGTGCAGACCCCACTGCTGGCACCTGCACATATATATCGAGAAAGTGGTGGAGGGCGCACTGCGCATGCGCAGCTGCCCTCCATTGATTTTTGTGTCCACCCCGAAAATAGCCGAGGGCTATAGAGTCCATGGAAGTGAATTGGAGCGGTGGATGGTCATGCATGGTGCGCTCTCATTCCCCTCTATGGGGAGAGCACTTGGTGTTGGCCAGAATGGAGTCCTCCAGCCACCACTTTGTGGGGCTCAGTTTTCGATATAGGTGGGGTCCCCGCAGTGGTACCTGTACCTATAAGACAATGGGGGGGCATATCCTAGCCATATGCTCCCATTGGCTGTGATGAGACAACCCCCTTTAAGAACAGCTCAGGCAAGATGTCCGCCCCCATAATCATGTTCAGAAAATAGAATTTAAAAAAAATCTGTAATCAGAAAATAAAAATAGGTTAGAAAAAAGCAGATGTGTCACTCTCAGGCTTTGACTGGCAGATAACATTTTTGGTGATACATTTACTTTAAGACCATGTTTGGTCAAAACGCAGGAGTGAAGTGTTTTATGCATGTTTGTATTCAGAAAATGAAGTGTTGAAGATGTGACCTGTCCACCAGGAGAGCCGGATCCTTCTGCTGTATGGTAACCATGTTACTCCAGTACTTTGTCGGAAACGATAAGCATAATGGTAAATAACATGACTTCCATCTAGTGATAATAAAGGTTTACTTCAGACGTATTCCCTACAGAAGACCCTGACGTGCAGTGACCTCCCACATATTGAAGAGAATTGCCACCTACAATGGAAAATGTGCCAGAAATGAGTGAAATCCAACTTACAGCGTTAGTCAGAACAGTGGAACGAGCTTCTAATTACACAGCAACGAGCGAAATAAGTCAACTTCACACCAAAACAATGACAAGAAGATAAACGCTTGTAAAATCCATCATGTACTTACCTCTGCTGATGAGTCACCTCACAGATTTACCAATTACCATCGCAGGATAATTCCAGAAACCTAAACATCCGGAACAACTAAGAAGCAGAACTGGATCTGTCATTTAACAATTCTTTTGTAAACTTTGAGATGACATGACACAATAAGATCACTTGTAGACCTCCGGAAATACTAATAAAACGTCACAAAATGTTGCATGTACTATCTATCTATCTATCTATCTATTTATAATCTGGTCTCATGTCTATCTATTTTCTATCTATTATCTATCTATCTATCTATCAATCTATCTATCTATTTATAATCTACTGTATCGCATGCCTATCTATCTATTTATCTATCTACTATCTATTATCTATCTATTTATAATCTACTGTATTGCATGCCTATCTGTCTACTATCTATCTATCTATCTATTATTTATCTTCTATCTATCTATCTATCTATCTATCTACTATCTATCTATCTATCTATCTCATATCTATCCATCTATTTATAATCTGCTCTCATGTCTATCTGTCCATCTCCTATCTATCAATTTATCTAAAATATTGAATTCCACGGCACATCCAAAAAAACGTGAGTTTATTCACAAGAGATACAGCAACGTTTCAACCCACTCAGTGGGATCTTTCTCAAGCAATAGTGATACAAACTAGTGCTCAATTAAAGGTATATACTGTATACACCCACAAGGCAATTAAAAAAGAGTGAAAAATACTTAATATAAATAACATTAATATCAATGTAAAAAATTACATGACTGAAAGTACACCATCTGAATATAGGTGAATTACAACTTGATGGACTCATATATATAAAAACACAGTGATCATACATCATATAATAGTGTAAAAGCCGGGATCCATCATAAATTGTGATGATTACATGATTGAAGAAACATGTGTGAAAAGCAAAAAAACAGCTTTAAGCAAAAAGGGCAAATTGTGAATACTGACCAGCATGGAGACATATCATCGGCCTGAGCGTCTTCTAAAACCTCCTGGGCATGTCAGCAAACATGTCCGATCACCTGACCCACTGACGTCAGCAGGTACAGGTCACATGATCGGATCAGAGAAAAACACATAGTGCGTCTCCAAAGGTCCTTGAAGTCTCAGGTAACTTTACCACAGGCCGTCAAAGGAACCCGGAGACACACACTAACATGTGACCACTAAAAAAGGCAGTTGCAGTAGCGCATAGAAGATTATGTAAATGTTATCCAAATCTAGATAAACTATAATATGATAATATAATCGGCTTTATTATAGTGACATGTAAAAAAAAACCACATAGGTATAAATAGTATCCATGGGTGATTGCCTAATGATTCACTCTATTAGTATAGTCCATAAAGGTAAGTACTACACAAGTATATGGCAACAATTCTTAAATAATAAATAATAAAGAGCGGGCATAAACTACTAGTGTACAGGTGAATCAAAACCACTTCCCCATCATCATCTCCTCTTGTTGCTGACAGCAACATCCAACCCTCGTCAGAGAGTATGGAGATAGCTGTCAATCGCAACAATGGTAAAGGAGTGTGTGGTGCATAGAAATAAAGAAAAATTGGAAAGGGGAAAGAAGGCACCCATTGGCCAGTAGAGACCACAAAGAGAGTAAAACTAACCCTAAAATGTTCTTCAATTATATAAATGTTAAAAGTATAAATAGGTGTCGGCCCTTTAAAGAGTAATGAGGGGGGAGTCGCAGAGAGCGACGAGGAGAAAGCAAAGCTGTTAAATATTATTTTCTCCAATGTATTCACTGAGGAAAACAAACTGTCAGATGAAATGCAGAATATAAAAATAAATTCCCCATTAAAAGTGTCCTGTCTGACCCAGGAAGAAGTACAACATCGACTTAAAAAGATTAAAATAGACAAATCGCCAGGGCCAGATGGCATACACCCCCGTATCCTAAGGGAATTAAGTAATGTCATAGCCAGACCCTTATTTCTGATATTTTCAGACTCTATACTGACAGGGAATGTCCCACAGGATTGGCGCATGGCAAATGTGGTGCCAATATTCAAAAACGGTCCAAAAACAGCCTGGAAACTATAGGCCGGTAAGTTTAACATCTATCATGGGTAAACTGTTTGAAGGTTTTCTGTGAGATGCTATGTTAGCGCATCTCAACAGAAATAAGCAAATAACGCCATATCAGCATGGCTTCATGAGGGATCGGTCATGCCAAACTAATTTAATCAGTTTCTATGAGGAGGTAAGTTCTAGACTTGACGGTGGTGAATCAATGGATGTCGTATACCTGGACTTCTCCAAAGCATTTGACACTGTACCATATGAAAGTTAGTACATAAAATGAGAATGCTCGGACTGGGGGAAAACGTCTGTGTGTGGGTGGGTAATTGGCTGAGAGATAGAAAACAGAGGGTGGTTATTAATAGTACACACTCAGATTGGGTCACTGTCACTAGTGGAGTACCTCAGGGGTCAGTATTGGGCCCTATTCTCTTCAATATATTTATTAATGATCTTGTAGAAGGCTTGCATACTAAAGTATAAATTTTCGCAGATGACACTAAACTGTGTAAAGTAATTAACACTGAAGAGGACAGTATACTGCTACAGAGGATAGATTGGAGGCTTGGGCAGATAAGTGGCAGATGAGGTTTAACACTGACAAATGTAAAGTTATGCACATGGGAAGGAATAATGCAAGTCACCCGTACATACTAAATGGTATAACACTGACATGGAAAAGGATCTAGGAATTTTAATAAACAGCAAACTAAGCTGCAAAAACCAGTGTCAGGCTAATTCTTAACTTAACTGGATTCTTAACTAGTTCCTCTTCTGTTTTTCTTTTCCCTTTTTCCTTTTTTTTCTTTCCTATTTCAGTTTTTTCTCTTCTGTTTTTCCTGTCCCAGGTTTTCGTGCCTAGCGTGGCGTCCCACGTGTTGCGGCATGGAAGGTCTTACCTCCGTTTTTTTCTGCAGTGAGTGAAGAACTTTTAAAACTTTGAACGGTCCGCTAGACGCCGGGGTCTGTAGGTGATTAGACCCTCTTTGGTAATCTGTGTTTCCTCGTGTCTATTTATTCTAGACACGGCAAGACTGTTTCTTATTCCTATACAGCAGTCGGGAGTTCTCCGAAGATTTGTAGATGATCCGCAGAATTAAGATTTACCTGTGGAGTACACGCCGGATCCGGACAACGCAAGTGTGAAAGAGGCCTTTACATTTCCCATATGTCTACTTTATGTTGGCATCATTTTGGAAATGTCATTTTATTTTTTTAGGACGTTAGAAGGCTTAGAAGTTTAGAAGCAATTCTTAAAATTTTTAAGAAATTTCCAAAACCCACTTTTTAAGGACCAGTTCAGGTCTAAAGTCACTTTGTGGGGCTTACAAAGTAGAAACCCCCCATAAATGACCCCATTGTAGAAACTACACCCCTCAAGTTACTCAAAACTGATTTTACAAACTTTGTTAACCCTTTAGGTGTTCCACAAGAATTAAAGGAAAATGGAGATGACATTTCTAAATTTCACTTTTTTGGCAGATTTTCCATTTTATTACATTTTTTTCTTTAACACATTGAGGGTTAACAGCCAAACAAAACTTAATATTTATTACCCTGATTCTGCGATTTACAGAAAAACCCTACATGTGGTCGTAAACTGATGTAACGGCGCACGGCAGGGCGCAGAAGGAAAGGAATGCCATATGGTTTTTGGAAGGCAGATTTTGCTGGACTGGTTTTAGATGCCATGTCCCATTTAAAGCCCCCCTGATGCTCCCATACAGTAGAAACTCCCAAAAAGTGACTGTCACGGGTGGTGTTGCAGAAAGCTGGAACTTATAAATAAACATCCGACTGGCTTCATCCCAAACTAAGGAGCATATTGGTGAGCCCTATAAAACCCCAAGAGCTCAGAAAACTCAATGAATTTCCTAGAGGGGCAAACATTAGCCAAATGATTTATACCCCCACAACAGAAACAAACCCTCCTCTGAGAGCTGAATCCTCTACTATCAGAGGCAAGCAAACCCAGCTGCATGGCCTCCTCCTCAGAGGGGATTGAGAGAGACTGAGACCCCTATGCACTGAATGAGACAGCCCCACTGTCCTTGGACTGAATATGACAGGAAGGAGTAATCTCCTCTCTCTCTCTAAGACGCCTGTCAATACGAACCTCTAGATTCTAACGAGGCTGGTCTCTCATGAAAAGCAAATGCATCTTTCAATCTTTCCGAAAGACCATGGCAAAATTGACTTCGGAGTGCAGCATCATTCCAACCAGTATCAGCTGCCCATCTCCGAAATTCTGAACAATATATCTCTGTGGACTGTATACCCTGGCATAAAAGACGCAGTTTAGATTCAGCCAGAGCAATACGATCCGGGTCATCATATATCTGTCCCAGGGTTACAAAAAATTGATCCACCGATCGGAGGAGCCGTGCCCCGACCGGCAACAAAAAGGCCCAAGACTGAGCGTTATCCCTGAGCAGCGAGATCATGATCCCCACCCTCTGCTCCTCATCACCAGAGGAATGGGGAAGTAGGCGAAAATGGAGTTTGCAAGCCTCTCTAAAGTGAACAAAATTCTCACTACCCCCGGAGAACGTAACCGGAAGCGAGATCTTAGGCTCGGAACAAACTCCATGAACGCAAGCAGAACCGGTCACCTGAAACTGAGACACAGGTCAATCAAGGCTGAAACCGGATCCATGCTTAAGACGGTTATGGCGGTTTATAATGTCACGGGTGGTGTTGCAGAAAGCTGGAACTTATAAATGAACATCCGACTGGCTTGATCCCAAACTAAGGAGCATATGGGTGAGCTCTATAAAACCCCTAGAGCTCTCCCTGACTGTTATGCCCATGCAAAGGTCTTAATGGTAGACGCTTGCATGCCCTCGTACCTTTGACTATGTGACACCTGAAAACCCTATAATAGTGAGGGGACACGACCACCGGCTCCCTGCACTTAATACGGACGGAGTCAGGGTCACCTACAATCAAGCCAGGAAGGAAACACAAATAAAGAAAACAGACTTATCCGAGGAATCAGGAGAAGCAGGCTCCAGCAGTGAACACAATCCAGGAAGAAGTATAAACCGCAAAGTGAGGCAGTATGGGAGGGAATATAAAGGGAGACAATCAGTGCAAATAGGTGACAGCTGGGAGAAGGAAAAGAGGTGAGAAAGTGAAACCAAAACAAAGAACATTATACAACAGGTAGAGAAGAACGTCTGACAGATCTTCTCACAGAGCTGGCGGTGACAGTGACCCTATTTTGGAAACTAGGGGATAAAGTGCCAGTTTTATTGGCACTATTTTGGGGTACATATGATTTTTAATTGCTCTATGTTAAGATTTTTGTGAGGCAAGGTAACTGAAAAATGGCTGTTTTGGCACAGTTATTTTTTTTTTTTTTTTCATGATTCATCTGACAGGGTACATCATGTGCTATTTTTATACAGCAGGTTGTTACAGATGCAATGATATCAAATATGTCTACTTTCTTTGTTTGTTTGTTTCAGTTTTACATAATAAAGCATTTTTGAAAATAAATTATGTTTTTATGTGTCCATTTTCTGAACGCCATATGTTTTCTTATTTTTCTGCCGATCGTCTTGTGCAGGGGCTAGTTTTTTGCAAAAAGAGTTGAGGTTTTGATTGGTACCATTTTTGAGTACATAGGATTTTTTGATCATTCATTATTACACTTTATGGGGCAAGGTGACCAAAACATTGGCTGTTTTGGCGGTTTTTATTTATTTATTTTTACAGCGTTTATCTGAGGGGTTAGGTCATGTGACAGTTTTATAGAGCAGATCGTTACGGACGTGGAAATACCTAATATGTATACTTTTTCTTATTTATTTATAATTAGTTTTACACAATAATAGCATTTCTGAAACCCCAAAAAATGATGTTTTAGTGTCTCCATAGTCAAACAGAGAGCCATAGCTTTTTTATTTTTTTGGCAATTGTCTTAAATAGGGTATCATTTTTAGCGGGATAAGGTGACGGTTTGATTGGTACTATTTTGGGGGTCATAAGCCTTTTTGATCGCTTGCTGTTGCACTTTTTAAGATGTAAGGTGACAAAAATAGCTTTTTTGGCACAGTTTTTTTTTTTTTTAAGGTGTTCACCTGAGGGGTTAGGTCATGTGATATTTTTATCGAGCAGGTTATTGCGGAATGCGGCGATACCTAATATGTACACTTTTTTATTTATTTCACTTTAACACAATAATAGCATATCTGAAATAAAAAAATAATGTTTTAGTGTCTCAATGTTCTAAGAACTATAGTTTTTTTATTTTTTGAGCGATTTCTTATGTAGGGTCTAATTTTTTGCGGGATGACGGTTTTATTGGTACCATTTTGTTTGATATACACCTTTTTGATCGCTTGGTGTTGCAGTTTTTGTTATGTAAGGTGACAAAAATGGCTTTTTTTACACAGTTTTTTTTATGGTGTTTATCGGACGGGGTCTATCATGTGATATATTTATAGAGACGGTCGTTACTGATGCGGTGATACCTAATATGCGTCGTTTTTTTTTTATAGGAAAAGGCAATTTATTTTTTTCATTTTACATTTTTATTTTTTTATTTATTTTTACTTTTATTATTTTCACTTATTTTTTTTTTCAAGTCCCTCTTGGATCTTGAAGATCCAGTGGGGCTGATGGCTGTACTATACTTTGCAATGCTCTTGCACAGGAAGGGATCACAGATCGGGGGGCACGAGGACACTATCCGATTTCAGGCTCTGATCTGCAGAGTGCAGATCAGAGCCTGAAACCGGCATTTTTTCACTGCCGCGATCTGATTGGTTAGTCTGCATAGACTAACCAATCAGATCGATTGCCGGCAAGGGACCACTCTGATTGGTCCCTTGCCGGCATTAGTGAACTGTATGCTGTCCGTGACAGCAGCAAGGCAGGGGCAGAAGCTTTAATCCAAGCGTTTTGCAGCGCTTGGATTAAAGAGCTGGCTTGACGTTTATACACGTGGCAGCTGCACGGGGCATGTGCAAATATCACGTATATAAATGGATTGCAGTTGGGAAGGGGTTAAGAATTGTTGCCATATACTTGTGTAGTACTTACCTTTATGGACTATACTAATAGAGTGAATCATTAGGCAATCACCCATGGATACTATTTATACCTATGTGTATTTTTTTACATGCCACTATAATAAAGCCGATTATATCATCATATTATAGTTTATCTAGATTTGGATAACATTTACATAATCTTCTATGCGCTACTGCAACAGCCGATCATGTGACTTTTTTTGTGGTCACATGTTAGTGTGTGTCTCCGGGTTCCTTTGACGGCCTGTGGTGAAGTTACCTGAGACTTCAAGGACCTTTGGAGACGCACTATGGGCCAGATTTATCATGACTCTGACAGCTCACTCCACTTTAACATATGGCTAAAGTCAGATTTATGATCGGCCCTTTAAGACTGTAATAAATGTGGTTTGACGGTAGCAGTTTATCCGTCAGTAAGCAGCTTTACAAAAGTCGCACATCTTTACGATAAAGTCGCACGTTTTTATGAAAAAGTCGCATGTTCTATTAAAAAGTCTCATAAGATAAGCACGGTCCTCACTGGAGTGAAAATGCGACTTTTTAGCGACTTTTTAAATAGTCCCAATAGTAAATCTGTCTAGAGACTCATTTGCATAAGAAAACACGCAAATTTGTACGCAGTTTTAGCGTTTGGGACTTTTTTGGGGACTTTTTCACTCCATTATTCTGACTTGAGCTAATGATAAATCTGGCCCATAGTGTTTTTCTCTGATCCGATCATGTGACCTGTACCTGCTGACGTCGGTGGGTCAGGTGACCGGACATCTTTGCTGACATGCCCAGGAGGTTTTAGAAGACGCTCAGGCCGATGATATGTCTCCATGCTGGTCAGTATTCACAATTTGCCCTTATTGCTTAAAGCTGTTTTTTAGCTTTTCACACATGTTTCTTCAATCATGTGATCATCACAATTTATGATGGATCCCGGCTTTTACACTATTATATGATGTATGATCACTGTGTTTTTATATATATGAGTCCATCAAGTTGTAATTCACCTATATTCGGATGGTGTACTTTCACTCATGTAATTCTTCACATTGATATTGATGTTATTTATATTCATTATTTTTAACTCTTTTTTAATTGCCTTGTGGGTGTATACAGTATATACCTGTATTTGAGCACTAGTTTGTATCACTGAGTGGGTTGAAACGTTGCTGTATCTCTGGTGAATAAACTCACGTTTTTTTGGATGTGCCGTGGAATTCAATATTTTATGTAGTCAGGTGGGTGGATCGCCCCCATAGCCGCTGGCACCCAGCCACTTTTGTTCTTTTTTAGCTGTGCTGCCCTTGTTTTGTATCTATCTATCTCTCCGTACATCTATTGTGTCTATCTATCTATCTATCTATCTATCTATTTCATATCTATCAAACAATCAATCAAAAAAGCTTTATTGGCAGGTCTAAATTATACATTAGTATTGCCATTATCTATCTATTTATAATCTACTGTATCTCATGGCTGTCTACTATCTATCTATATGTATCTATTTATGTATATATCTATCTATTTATTTATTTATGTGTCTATCTATCTACAGTATATTCTAGTCTATCTCATATCTATATAAGAAATCAAATCAAATCAGCTTTATTGGCAGGACTAAATACATTTTAGCATTGCCAGAGCAAGTGGGAAATAATTGGGTAGGGTTGGGGTGTGGGGACATATACAGGGTGTGGGTATAGGATTCCATGGTATATCAGGCTCCTCTCAGCCTATGGCAGGCAGTAATATATTGTGCTGTTGTGGCCGCTGTGTTCTCCTCTTCCCCCATCAGTATGGAGAGTCTCTATTCCTCCTCCATGGAGGCAGAGATCAGACAGTCTCCTGAAGTGAGTCTCCCTCACTGCTGAGTATTTGGGGCACCGCAGCAGGAAATGAGCCTCATCCTCCCCGGCCTCCTGGTCGCACTGCTGGCACAGTCTGCTCTCCCTGGGCATGTACCTCTGTCGGTGACGTCCGGATTCAATGAGCAGGCTGTGGGCGCTCAGTCTGTACCGGCTCAGGATCTGTCGGTCTCTTGGATTGGGGAGTTTCTCCAGATATGGGGCCAGTTTGTACTCCCTCTGCAGGCTCTGGTATACTGTCAGCTTCTGGGATGTTCTTATGTCGTTCCTCCAGACGCTAATATACTCCTCTTTGTACTTGTGTATCGTCCTTTGGATTTCGCCCTTTGTCAGGCTATAATGGTTGGTGGCTTGGACGGTCTGGGTTTGGGTGACTTGTTGCAGGGTGCTTTGTTTTTCTGGGGCTTCTGGTGCAGCAAGGCTTTGTGATGGTAGGAGCTGGGACTGCTGCTATGAAGATGGGCTCTGCATAGCAGCATATTTATCTATCTATCTATCTATCTATCTATCTACAGCACTGGTGGTGCATGATGTAGGTCCACCATTACAATAACCACTGATTTATGAAATTCCATGAAGGTACAAGAATCTTCTGCCTGCTGCGTGGTAGTAAAGTGAGTCACAGCACTGAGCAGAAAAATGCCTAATGACAGAGCAGAAAATCTCCTACCAAACATAGGAAGGAATGTGTAACAGTCTTATAAAAGTAACACGGAGCTTAAAGATTTCCTATAAAAAAATTAAAAATAAAACGTGACACATGGCCCGTGGTGCACATGCTGTTGTATTGTACAATGTCCTGCCACTAAAAGAGCTGTTCAGGCGGCTACAAACGATGGACGGCACATTGTACTGTATGGACTAAAACTATCAATGCTATGTTCTAAAATGTTTGCAAAACCACAAAACCAATTGTACAGTGTGGGCTGCTGGTAATGATGTAGGTGGTTGGGGACAATGAGTACATCTAGCTCATATCTACAGTGCCTTGCAAAAGTATTTACCCCCCTTGACATTTTTTCGTATTTTGTTATATTACAGCCTTAAGTTCAATGTTTTGTTAATCTGAATTTTATGTGATGGATCAGAACACAATAGTCTAAGGCTATTTTGACACTAGCGGCAGGACGGATCCAAGAAGCTGTTCACCCTGTCGGATCCGTCCTGCCGCTATTTCGCCGTGCCGCTGGACCGCCGCTGTGTCGTCATTGACTATAATGGGGACAGGGGCGGCGCTCCGGCGCAGCACGGCAGTGCACGGCTAAAGGCCGCAGGACTAAAAGTACTGCATGTCCGACTTTTTAGTCCGGCGGCCTCTCACCGCGAACTGCCGCGCTACACCGGAGCTCCGCCCCGTCCACATGATAGTCAATGGGGACAGAGCGGCGGTCCAGCGGCACGGCAAAATAGTGGCAGGATGGATCCGACAGGGTGAACAGCCTGTTGGATCCGTCCTGCCGCTAGTGTGAAAGTACACTAAGTTGGTGAAGTGAAATGAGAAAAATATATAAATAAAACTATTGTTTAGAAATAGAAAACAGAATATTGCCATGTGCGTATGTATTCACCCCCTTTGTTAGGAAGCTCATAAAAAGCTCTGGTGCAACCAATTACCTTCAGAAGTGACATAATTAGTGAAATTATGTCCACCTGTGTGCAATCTAAGTGTCACATGATCTGTCATTACATATGCACATCTTTTTTGAAAGGCCCCAGAGCCTGCAACACCTAAGCAAGAGGCATCACTAAGCAAACACTGAAGACCAAGGAACTCTCCAAACAAGTCAGTGTAAGGTTATAAAAATATATCCAAATCTTTGATGATCCCCAGGGGCATGATCAAATCTATCATAACCAAATGGAAAGAAAATGGCACAACAGCAAACCTGCCAAGAGACAGCCGCCCACCAAAACTCACGACCGGGCAAGGATGGCATTAATCAGAGAGGCAGCACAGAGACCTAAGGTAACCCTGGAGGAGCTGCAGAGTTCCACAGCAGAGACTGGAGTATCTGTACATAGGACGACAATAAGTCGTACGCTCCATAGAGTTGGGCTTTATGGCAGAGTGGCCAGAAGAAAGCCATTACTTTCAGCAAAAAACAAAAAGGCACGTTGTGAGTTTACGAAAAGGCACGTGGGAGACTCCCAAAATGTATGGAGGAAGGTGCTCTGGTCTGATGAGACTAAAATTTTGCTCTTTGGCCATCAAAGAAAACGCTATGTCTGGCGCAAACCCAACACATCACATCACTCAAAAAACACCATCTCCACAGTGAGACATGGTGGTGGCAGCATCATGCTGGGGGAATGGGACTGGGAAACTGGTCAGAGTTGAGGGAAAGATGGATGGTGCTAAATACAGGGATATTCTTGAGCAGAACCTGCCCCACTCTGTGCGTAATCCTCGGACTGAGGTTCACCTTCCAGCAGGACAATGACCCCAAACACACGGCTAAAGCAACACTTGAGTGGTTTAAGTTGGAAAGCCCAGATCTCAATCCAATAGAGGATCTGTGGTCAGACTTAAAGATTGCTGTTCACAAGTGCAAACATCCAACCTGAAGGAGCTGGAGCAGTTCTGCAAGGAGGAATGGGCAAAAATCCCAGTGGTAAGATGTGGCAACTGCTCATAGAGACTTATCCAAAGCGACTTGGAGCTGTGATTGCCGCAAAAGGTGGCTCTACAAAGGATTGACTTTAGGGGGGGGGAATAGTTATGCACATTGACCTTTTCTGTTATTTTGTCCTATTTGTTGTTTGTTTCACAATAAAAAAACAAACAAACATCTTCAAAGTTGTGGGCATGTTCTGTAAATGAAATGATGCAAATCCTTAAATAATCCATGTTAATTCCAGGTTGTGAGGCACCAAAATACAAAAAAAATCAAGGGGGGTGAATACTATTGCAAGACACTGTATTATCTATCTATCTATCTATCTATCTATCTATCTATCTATCTATCTATCTATCTATCTATATCATGTCTATCTATTATCTATCTATGTATGTATATCATAGCTATCTATCTATCTATCTATCTGTCTCTGGCAATTCCATAGAGACTAGCAGCCCAATAGCAACCTTTTGCTCTATTCATTTGTGGAACTGAAGGCCTATTATTGTGACTGTGGCATTCTTACTTGCCAGACCAAGTCTGTTATCTTCTATCCTGTGGGGATAACTTCTCCTTTAAAGGGGTTATCTCAAGGTACAAACTTGGGATGACAGGGTACGGGATAACTGATCAGTGGGGGGGGGTCCAACCTCTGAGGTCCCCAATGTTCTTGAGAAGTGGGGTCTTGAGTACCCTAGATGAATAGAGGAGCAGTCAAGCATGCATGCAGTTGATCCATAGATTTTTTACAGGACTGCCAGAGATAGCCAAGTGTTGTACTCGGCCCCACAGAGCATCAGTTGGTGGCAATGTGCATGCTTTTTCTCCTCTACCTTCCTTCAGAGAACCCAGAGGTTAGACCCCCACCAGATACTTTATTGGGACAACCCCTTTAATTGTGCCCTTGCTCTTATAGATTTGAAAAACATCACTTATTATGGTTATTTGCATCTTGACCTGACTGAGAATTATCAGTCGGAGTGAAGATCTCATGGCATTGGTCCAGTGAATGACAATACAGGAATGTTTATTCGTAGTATCACCATGAAAAGGAATGTCTAATTTACCAGAGCTATAAAATACTATTAATTCAAAACATGGATGCAGACTCAATTTAGGTGGGAAACACTTGATGAGGACAAGTAAAGATTTTCCAGGGATTCCTATTTTGGCACTCAATACTGGTAACCTTGTTAGCAGGAAATTAACTCATAACTCATAAACATCTAATGTGAGACAATTGTCTTGACCTCTGTTATAAAATGATTGCTCCACCAGGAATGGCAGAGTCTGAGCAATAAACTTTAAAATAAATTGCCAGCCTACAGTGCGCTACAATTATTCCATTATAATTTTACACTCATGTATTTGGGAATGTGTTGGGTACACACATTGAGGCATGTGTCACAGCTGGGTTCAGACTATAAAAAGTGGATGCTACTAGAGAAAGGCAATCAAAGATTTGGGAATTATCTTGAAGATACTACCTGTCTCCAAAAGGACCTAAGGAGGAACATGGCAGCTGAACGTTTTATGGGAAAGTCTGGACTCTTGGCTCTGGCCCTGTGTGCCTTACTAAGTCTACAGGTGGCAGGTAAGAAATTTGTATTTTCTTGGTTAGTCAGCTTTTGTCGGACCCAGATACTCATAGGGTGATATGAGCCAAGGTTCTCCTTGTCACCAGAAGACTGTGAAAGATATCAAAGTTCATTTAGAGCAGGGATGCCCAACCTGCAAATCCTAGCATGTCCGGACAGCCTACAGCTATCAGCCTACAGCAGGACATGGTGGGAGTTGTATTTTTGCAACAGCCAGAGGACCTCAAGTTGAGCATCCCTGACTTAGAGGAACCATTCAACCTACTTAATTACATATTTTATTAGTTACTTGATTAGATTACTTGATGTAAACATTTTGCCCACTATAGAGGCAATATTTTGCCTCTGATACTTTATTTGAAGCAGAAGTATTAGCCAAAATGTATGGTAAGAGGTCCACCAGAATTTCTCAGTTATAGTAGTCTTGACACATCATATTGAGATAAGGTGTGTCAAAACAAGCACTGCAAGAGCTTCACCATTAAGACAAGGATGATAATGGCTTTATTTTCATCACAAAATGCTCATGTTTTTTAAACAGATTTATATGAAAAACATCTTGTTAGCAACAACTCTTTTTGTTTTCCTTACATGCCATCATTTTGGCATTTGAAAGTCCATGTTCAACTTTACTTCTGACGTATGTTTGATACATGAAAGAGGATATCCTCTTTAGAAGTCCATGAGCTGAGACACCTATGAATACTAGCCATAGCAGTTGTGATTTTCAGTTGACGTAATGCCAGTCTAGATAGGGCAATCCTGAGTAAAGAAAAAGCGAATTTGATAGTTTTTCATGGTTCTAGAAAGTGGTGGTCATCTCAGCTCAACAACTGCCTTGGATTCTATTTTCTGACTTCAAATACATAAGTAAACGTTACAGACTATCGTGAGTTACTACTCAGTTACCTAGGAAGGTTCAAAAGTAATACTACTGACCTACAGCAAGCTTGATCACAAAGATCAGATATTATTCCACCTTCTGTTGAAAATACTGAATGGTTCCCAATGAAGTCCATCTATAAGATCTTCTAAAATCTAGATAATGAAGGGGTAATTTCATAGTTTCAAATTAAGTCAGGCTACTACAATAGCAGATATCAGTTGTGACTGCTATATATTTCCTCAATTCAGGGAAATATAGTAATAGGGAAATGTATAGGTGGCCATATAATACAAGGATCAGTCATGTTCACCAAAGCAGAAGCTTCTCTTTGACTAACAGAAGAGTTGTGAGTCCCCCAATTCATATGTCTTAATAGGGCAAACTGAAAGGGGCTTTTGTTATTTTTAATGTAGCTATGACATTTCTTTGCTTTGTCCATTCTCCAAACATGTCTGTAATATCTGCTTATTGTTCTTTTTCAGAGGCAAATAATTGTACTCATCATGGTATGTATTCGATAAACTATATAGCTTTCATTATTTCTTTAGATCACTAACATTGGGTAGTATAAAGGGGCCTTAATGAATGGAATCTTACTTTTTGAAAGATTACATTTACATTGTAAAAGAAGGTTCATAATGAAATAAAATGAAGAGGTTTAAAAAAAGGAGGTTCACGATGTACTCCAGCCTAGTTTTCCATATAAGAAATATTCTCCAACCTGGGATTCCATACATGAAATGTTCTCCATCCTTGCAATCCATATATTTAATACTCTCCAGCCTGGTATGCCATATTTTAAATATTTTTCAGCCTGGTGCTCCATACTTAAAATGTTCTCCAGCCTGATACTCCATACATGACATGTGCTCCAGGCTGGTACTCCCTACATGAAATGTTCTCTGGACTAGTACTCCATGCATTAAATATTCTCCAGTCTAGTTCTCCATACATCATATGGTATTCAGCTTGTCTCCTCCATACATGACATTCTCCAGCCTGATACTCAATACATTATGTAGTCTTAAGCCTGGCTCGTCCATACATGAAATATTCTTCAGCCTGGTACTCCATCCATGAAGAACTCTCCAGCCTGGCTCCTCCATGCATAATATTTTCTTTAGCCTGGTATTCCATACATGAAATATTCTACAGCCTAGTTCTATATTCATGAAATATTCTCCTGCCTGCTTCATCATATATGAAATATTCTTCAGTCTAGAGTTCTATGGTTATCTAAGGTTGGTTCACTTAAACAGCAGGAAGTCCCAGTCTTGTGGTCATCATACGGATGCTAAACAGCAATTGCCTTATGTCTATCTGAATGTGGTGGTCGTGGTTAATTTTTTGTATTTAGAAATATGTAGAGGTCCTACAGAGTTAGACTCTCTGTCGTGCTAGTATGTGTACCCAGGGCAATATTACCTCCTAAGCTGTGATTAGTTATGACTGTATTCTTGCAAGAAGTTTTGGATCCCCCTAGTTATTCTCCTTATTCCCTCAGGAGGTACACCTGATTGGGCTATCGCTGTAATTGTTATGTTGGCCATCCTTCTAGCCGGACTACTTTTAAGTTGCTGCCTTGTGGTAAGTATTCAATATAAAAATTGTAGGCTTTAATTGAACCTTAAAATGATCTATTGACTTGAAGTTAAAGCATCTGACTCTTTAGCATTGATTATTCTTAAGATAAGCCAACACTATCAGATCAGTTGGGGGTCCAAATCCTAGCACCCATGATCATCTGTTTAATGGGGTCATGGCACTGGGGTCATGGCTGAAGTCTCTTCATTGTTTACCAGCTGCAGTGCCATACATTCTATATTGGCTACCATGGAACTGCAACTCTATCCCCTTTAAGAATGAAACAGAACTACATGTAGTACCATGCACAGCCAGTATGGGATGTATGTCACTGTAATATATAATGACGATGGTGCAGCACTCACCCAATTGTAGCATCCCATTTAAATTGTTGATCGGTTCATGTGCTACTGATGTGATGGGTCATCCATGTTAGAGTTCAAGACAAACCCTTTAAGCAAGAAACCTCCACTTGATATATAAAAGTCAATAGGTACTAGAACTACAATTATCACATCATTTTGCAAATACAGATGTAGTAGAGTTAACACTCATGCTTTACGAGATGTGTTATCTAAACTAAACCCGTTAAGCAAACACCTTCAATAGATTTTCAATGGCTTTTGTTTCAAGATAAAACGATGAGTTAAGAAATTTGAGTTAAGAGCTGGAGTGCTAACCCTGCTACATCTGTATATAAATGCAGCCTATGAACATGAAAGTGGCCAACGTGTAGGAAGAGACACATGCACTGTTATCCAAGTGACCATGTAGTCTCCAACCCTTGGCTTTCCAGTTATTGCAAAATTAGATCTCCAAGCATGCCAAGAGTGCATATAGCCATAGCAACAAAGTATATGGATGATACATGGCCCTTGGGCAGAGGGGACCCACTCCTGGTTAGTATGTTCCTCTTTGCTGCCAGTTGGCAGGAAGCTATGTTGGACGCCCTTCTCTGAAATTGCATTCTTAAATGGGCTCTTTACCCATTGTTCCACCTCCCACAAAGCTTCCTCTGCTATGGTCATCCCCTCTCCATGCTAGCTAGGTGGAGAAAGCCGTGTGAATTATTACAGTGCAACTGGGATTGGTTAGAAAACACAACAGTAAGCTGAGGAAATCAGGAAGTTCTGGATGTCTTCATCTATCCACCCAGGATCCAGTGATGCTTTGAACAAAGGAAGGACAGTGCTGACATGCAAAGCATGAATGTGGGGCATAAGTTTCACTGGGTAATGAAAAGGGAATAAAGGGCAAATCTAACACCATTCTATTTTGTAGTGGTCATCCTTTTTTTTTACTAAATTCTAATATTTATTTTCTGTTATTATTGCTTTTAGCCCCTGTGCAGTGGTATGTGCCAACGAGACGATGGCTGCCAGGGCGGAATCTCATTTGGAAAGTAACCGAGACCTTTGGATCCACATCACCAGGAGACATGACACCACATCAATAACCCTGGCTCTGAAATATCCTCTGGATCTTGTAGCTGTGCTCTTTGATCTAATAAATTATTATATCTAAAGTATGGGAAGCCTTTACATACATAATTAGAAAAAAATAAAAAAATTATTTCAATTCCTCTCTTTTCATCTTCTTCTGGAGCTTATGGTCTTATGAACCATTTAGGAGCACCAGTAGTATGAATAACTTGTAATAATTGGGGGCCTTATTAATTTGGGCATTGGACCCGGGGACTTCAAGCTACACATCTGCACTTTTTGCTATGAAGGTCAGGTACCCTGTTTACATTGGCCTTACTCAACTTTTTTATTGTGTCTGCAGCTTCTCTTTATTTTTTCTGTTGCTAGGCAGTGTCCCAACCATCATTTATCGAGGGTGGGGTGGCCTGAGGCTAAGGCTGAGTTTTTGACAGCAAGACAATTTAGAAGTGTTTAGAACATGAACAAAATAAATATTTACAACATGGACTCAACGTTTAATTATCACTGGATTATTAAAGCAGTTATGCCTAGTTTGTGTAATGAGGGTCAGACATGATTGACAGGAAGAGTTGTAAGATTTCACATCTTTTTATTTGATTTGTTTATATTGTGCTTGCATATTCTGAAGCGCTGTACAGAGACAGTCTACTATATATATATATATATATATATATATATATATATATATATATATATATATATAGAGTCGGAAAAGGACAGCAACTCCAATAATACCAAAAAGATTATTTATTGGGCCACAGTGGCACAGTGAGGTGACGTTTCGGCTCAAAATCCAGAGGCTTTCTGTTGCTTGAGAAAGGCTCTGGATTTTGAGCTGAAACGTCGCCTCACTGTGCCACTGTGGCCCAATAAATAATCTTTTTGGTATTATTGGAGTTGCTGTCCTTTTCCGACTATTTAAAAGGGTAAGCAGTGAAATTCCCTGGACATAGCACCCGCTTTTATGGTGTGAATTGGTGCTGCCAAACGTTTCTTTTTATATATATATATTATTATTATTTATTATTAAAGCGCCATTCATTCCATAGCGCTGTACATATGATAAGCGGTGCACATACATAAGACAGACAATTGCACTAATCATAAACAAGATGAGTTACAAACTGGTACAGAAGGAGAGAGGGCCCTGCCCGTGAGGGCTTACAATCTACATGGTATGGGAGAAGGACACAGTAGGTGCGGGTTAAGTTGGTCATGGCGGTATAGAGGCAGCAGGGTCACTGGTTGTAGGCTTGTCTGAAGAGGTGGGTTTTCAGGTTTCTTTTGAAGGATTCCACTGTAGGTGAGAGTCTGATATGTTGGGGTAGCGAGTTCCAGAGTATGGGGGATGCACGGGAGAAATCTTGGAGTCGATTGTGGGAAGAGGCGATAAGAGGAGAGGAGAGAAGGAGGTCTTGTGAGGATCGGAGAGTGCGTGTGGGGTGTATCGGGAAAGTAGCTCAGAGATGTAGGGAGGGGACAGGTTATGGACGGCCTTGTATGTGTTTGTTAGTACTTTGAAGTGGATTCGTTGGGCAATGGGGAGCCAGTGAAGGGATTGGCAGAGGGGAGAGGCAGAGGAGTAATAAGGTGAGAGGTGGATTAGTTGGGCAGCAGAGTTGAGGATAAATTGGAGGGGTGCGAGAGTGCTAGATGGAAGGCCACAGAGGAGAATGTTGCAGTAGTCTAGGCGGGAGATAATGAGGGCATGTATGAGCATTTTCGCAGATTCAAAGTTAAGGAAAGCACGGATGCGGGAGATGTTTTTGAGTTGGAGGCGGCAGGTGGTGGAAGGGCTTGGATGTGCGGTCGGAAGGAAAGGGGAGAATCTAAGGTCACTCCAAGGCAGCGGGCTTTGTTGACCGGGGAGGGTGCGCAGCCATTGATCATGATAGATAGGTCTGTTGGGGGGGTTGAACAAGATGGGGGAAAGATTATGAATTCTGTCTTATCCATGTTAAGTTTAAGAAAGCGAGAGGCGAAGATGGATGATATAGAAGATAGACATTGTGGGATTCTTGATAGTAAGGTGGTGATGTCTGGACCAGAGAGGTAGATTTGTGTGTCATCAGCATAGGAGTGATACTGAAAGCCATGGGACTCTATGAGCTGTCCCAGGCCAAAAGTGTAGATTGAGAAGAGCAGGGGTCCTAGGACAGAGCCTTGCGGGACACCAACAGAGAGGGCATGAGACGAGGAGGTGGTGCGAGAGTGGGAGACGCTAAACGTCCGGTCTGTGAGGTATGATGTGATCCAGGAGAGAGCCAGGTCAGTGATGCCAAGAGATGAGAGAGTTTGCAACAGAAGGGAGTGGTCAACAGTGTCGAAGGCAGAGGACAGGTCAAGGAGAAGGAGGACAGAGTATTGTTTCTTGGTTTTGGCTGTCAGTAGGTTATTGGTGACTTTGGTAAGGGCAGTCTCGGTCGAGTGGTGGGTTCGGAAGCCAGATTGTAGGCGGTCAAAGAGGGAGCAGGAGGAGAGGTAGGAGGACAGTTCTGAATGGACATGTTGTTCAAGTAGCTTTGAGGCATACGGAAGAAGTGATATGGGGCGATAACTGGACAAGGAAGATGGGTCAAGTGAAGGCTTTTTGAGGATGAGTGTAATGGTAGCATGTTTAAAAGCAGAGGGGAAGACACCAGAGTTTAGTGATAGATTGAAGAGATGAGTTAGGGCTGGGATAAACACTGCGGTGAGGTTAAGGATGAGGTGGGATGGGATCGGGTCAAGTGCACAAGTGGTGAGATGTGATCTGGAAAGTAGAGTGGAGAGTTTTTCTTCTGTAATGGTGGAGAAGCGGGTTTTGGGGGGAGAGGACCGAGCAGTTGTGTAGAGGGTCTGTGGGGACTGTGTAGTAAAGTGTAGCGTAGTGTGGTAGAAAACCAACACAAACTTAAGGAGAACAAACTTCATGTAGATATTGCCCTTGGTCTTCTATCGATCTACCTATCTGCAGTACCCCAGATAGGGTATCTTCAAATGTTTATTATATATTGTAATGCCTTATGTTATGTATCTGCTGTATGCTTCAGGCATGATAAGGTATAGTTGTCATTAGGAATGGAATTTTCCTTCCCTGTCCTCTTGGTGGTAGTGAACTGGTTTTACTTCCTGTCAGGAGGGGGAATTCTAGAGATTACTCCAGAAAGTTTGCTTTGCAAGCCTGGAGTGAGGGAACACAAACATCTGCTCCAACTCCACGGGCCCTGGGACTACAAAACAAGGCTCATCTGTGAGGACCACTATCCAGGGAAACTACAGACTTTCAAGAACTGTAAGCTGCAGTGTAAAAAGTCAGTAGTTACAGGTATATAGACTCTGCTGCAGGTGAGGTGATAACAAGTTAAGACACCCATCCCAAGTGGACAGTTATAGCCACAAGTGTCAGCTTATTGCTGTTAGCAAAAGAAACTCAGAGAGGGAAGGACTACTCAATAGTGCTATTATCTGACATCTTGCCTGCCACTATACCTCGTCATCTGAGGATAGAGACCTTGCACCTTATACAGACGACAGGTGGATGTACTGTTATTCATCCTTTGCACTCAGTAAAGAAAAACATTTGTTGTTTTTCTACGTCTGTCTTATCCTTTCACACCACTTTTTTACTGCACCGTACCCCACGGCCTGACACTTTGACACATGATCATAAGGGCCACTAGCACTCCCATCCTCTGCACTGGCTCCTCAGAGGCTCGCTGCATATCTAGCTATCTATCTCTGTGTTTATTTCACTATCTATCAATTAATCTACTATCTATCTATCTACTATCTTTCACTGTTTAATTATCTATCAATTATTATACTATCTATCTATCTACACTCACCTAAAGAATTATTAGGAACACCTGTTCTATTTCTCATTAATGCGATTATCTAGTCAACCAATCACATGGCAGTTGCTTCAATGCATGTAGGGTTGTGGTCCTGGTCAAGACAATCTCCTGAACTCCAAACTGAATGTCAGAATGGGAAAGAAAGGTGATTTAAGCAATTTTGAGCATGGCATGGTTGTTGGTGTCAGACGGGCCGGTCTGAGTATTTCACAATCTGCTCAGTTACTGGGATTTTCACGCACAACTATTTCTGGGGTTTACAAAGAATGGTGTGAAAAGGGAGAAACACCCAGTATGCGGCAGTCCTGTGGGCGAAAGTGCCTTGTTGATGCTAGAGGTCAGAGGAGAATGGGCCGACTGATTCAAGCTGATAGAAGAGCAACGTTGACTGAAATAACCACTCGTTACAACCGAGGTATGCAGCAAAGCATTTGTGAAGCCACAACACGCACAACCTTGAGGCGGATGGGCTAAAACAGCAGAAGACCCCACCGGGTACCACTCATCTCCACTACAAATAGGAAAAAGAGGCTACAATTTGAACGAGCTCACCAAAATTGGACTGTTGAAGACTGGAAAAATGTTGCCTGGTCTGATGAGTCTCGATTTCTGTTGAGACATTCAAATGGTAGAGTCCGAATTTGGCGTAAACAGAATGAGAACATGTATCCATCATGCCTTGTTACCACTGTGCAGGCTGGTGGTGGTGGTGTAATGGTGTGGGGGATGTTTTCTGGGCACACTTTAGGCCCCTTAGTCCCAATTGACCATCGTTTAAATGCCACGGGCTACCTGAGCATTGTTTCATGACCACCATGTACCCATCCTCTGATGGCTGCTTCCAGCAGGATAATGCACCATGTCACAAAGCTCGAATCATTTCAAATTGGTTTCTTGAACATGACAATGAGTTCACTGTACTAAAATGGCCCCCACAGTCACCAGATCTCAACCCAATAGAGCATCTTTGGGATGTGGTGGAACGGGAGCTTCGTGCCCTGGATGTGCATCCCTCAAATCTCCATCAACTGCAAGATGCTATCCTATCAATATGGGCCATCAGCACCTTGTTGAATCAATGCCACGTAGAATTAAGGCAGTTCTGAAGGCAAAAGGGGGTCCAACACCGTATTAGTATGGTGTTCCTAATAATTCTTTAGGTGAGTGTATAATCACTGTGTTTATTTAACTTTCACAGAAAGATGCCAGTATAATATAGGTTTTGTATATTGATGTTTTTTTTTCATTGTACTATGATGTAATGCTATGTTACATTACGTCTAGTATTAAAGTATTACTCATCACTGCATAAAGAGGCAAAAATGAAAAACTTTTGATAATTGGAAAGCTTCATTGCCATCCTACAGTAAGGTTCAGGTGATAAAGGAATACTTAGCCATAACTTTTTTTGTGCCAGTAAGAAACTTTACTGGGCGATACTCCAATCCTGTCAATATGAACCTCTGGAAATAAGTTTTGGGTATCATAGTATTCAAGTTGAGCGCTTGTTCTTCTCTCTTTCTGTAAAGGTTTCCTTACTTTAATGAAATTCAAAGAAAAGTATGTGTAAAATATGCAAAACAAACAAAACAAGTGGAGCAGCTCAGTAAAAAGCAGTACTGTAGCTGAGTACAGGTCTCAGAAGGCTGGGCTCCAAAACCTTCAGTCACACAAATTACCGTACTTTTTGCCATCTGGACATTTGTGGCCTATCTCGTAGAATATTCCATAAATTTCTAACAGGTTCAGGTCCCACTTCCAGGACAAGGGTTATCTGAAGAACTGGACCGGTTTTGCAAATGGAACATTTAAAGTCACCTTTCATTACTACAGATAACAATAGAGACCTCAGAAAAGCAGTATCCCCTCTCTCTAGGTCTCCATAAAAGACTCATATATGTCACCTACATATTCTCTGATAATAGGAGTGGACATTACTCATCGCTTCTGATTTAATTACTACGGTTTCGGGCTTCATTCTGGTCATGTCTTTAGAATGTGATCCACCTGCCTTCATGCCAACGCCAAGGTTTTATGTTTGTATAAAATTTGATTAATAACACGGGTGGATATGGAGTCGGCTCCAGGAATGCATAATAGCCTTTTCTAGGAGGTGACAACCTTTGACATCTTATTAGCTATTTATGTTCTGTTGAGTGACAATTAGCACGTACATTACACAGTAATACATTATTTGAAAAGTTAAAATTGGAAATCAAAAACAGGTTTTCAACCTCCCTCAAAACCGTACTAGAAAACACAGAAATATATATTAGGCACATGTAACATGGCTCTGAACAGGATGCCAGTTCCAAGTACGTACCACATAACACTGTGCCAGCCAGCTCCAAAAATTCTAAACAAAAATGCCATTTAAGAATCCAACAAACCCCTTAAAAAAAAAGAAGGAGGTACACAAATCCACCCAACTGTAGATATACTGTATATCTGAGCTCGAGATATGGGAAAGTAACATACTTCATGGTATAATAAACAATCCTAAGGTGGTCATACACACTTTATAGCTGTTGGCTGAATGGTCATTTGACTGACGTCTATCCCTCCCGAATCCCTCTCCACTATCCCAATACATATACGTGTTTACGGTATGTGGTGTCAATGGGGAGAGAAAGCTGCTTTGAGACACTTCTGATGGTGGCTTACCTCCTGACGGTTCATCTGAAAAATGCACAAATGTGTATGGGGACCTTTACTATCTCAAATTTTTTGCAACTATTTGCCTGCAGACAGCATGATGGTGGGAACAATTGGAAGTTGGGGAGGTGGTACTGGTCCATAGTATGCCTTGAGTCTTTGGTTCTCAATCTCTCAAAGGTGTTTGGTTCTCAAAGGTTGAAAAAAAGTATATTGTTCTCAAAAACAGAAGTCAAAGAAAGTCTTGGAGATATGATATCTTGTAATAAAAGAAATTATGGTAAACAGGAATCCGTGGGAAGAACTTAGGTCTCTCTATTTGGAATAGTATAATAAAGTATCTGAAGAAACAAAAATTAAGATAAAAAACCCCAGTAGAACAAGCATAGAGAGCAACGTCTATTTCACACTGGGGGAACACTGGAGACAAACATTATTATGAACGCTCTTTCCGATGATTGGGTCATGCAAAGGTGCCGCTGATCAGGTGTGCACCCCCAATTAGCTGAGGTGAGGCGATTGCCTCAGGCGGCATGACTCTGGAGACAGAAGGGATGGTGGCAAGGCCATGGGATATGAGAACAGTTGGGCCACTGTGGGGAAGGGGGAGAGGACATTTTATACTGGCACACTATGTGGATTGGAGGAGAGGAGCACTATGGGGGTATCTACCTGGGCACTATATAGGGAAATTTTATACTGCACACATTATGGGGGCACAATGGGGACATTAGCTCAACTGGAAGCACTTAGGGGGTATTTTTTGTACTGACACACAAAAAGAGCATTTGCACACATTATGGGGGCACTATGGGGACATTGGCTCTACTGGGGGCACTAAGAGGGGGTATTTTTTGAACTGGCACACAGAACAGGGGCATTTTTTGTACAGGCATAAATTATAAGGGAGCATTTTTTTCACTGGCACACTTTAAAATTGGGTATTTTTTGTACTGGTTCACATTATAAGGGGGCATTTTGTGTACTGGCACATATTAGAGGGCATTTTTCTACTGTCACACATTCTAATAAAAATGATTACTACTGGGGGCAATATGGTGAGCTTTAGTACTACTGGGGGACTATGCGGAACATGATTACTAGTATGGGCACTATGAGAGCATTATTGCTTCTGGGGCACTGAGGGAACATTAGTACTGTTGGGGACACTGTAGGGTCACTATTACTACTAAGTTCACTCTGGCAGAGAATTATTACTATACTATTTGTGGGACTTTTAGGAACACTATTACTATGGTCGGCAGCTTGGCACAGTATCAGCTTAGCACAATTATTTTCGGGGGACATTATGTTTACAACACTATTAGTGTCAGGGACCCTATTTACTGGGTGCAGTTATTTTTTCTAGGGCACTGCCTGCCAATAATTATTGATAGGCACTATCTGCATGGTACTTGTATTTTCAGGTGGACTGTTTCTGCAGTATAGTATTGGGGAGAACGGCGGGCACAGTATTGGGGGGAGCAGGATGGGGTGTTCAGAAGGTGGGAGGATGATAGAAAAGTAGGAGACTAAGATGTCTGTTTGTCAAAATCTGCAGAGACAAGAGATGGCTGAAAAAAATCATCATGGTGGTCTGGTCTGAATGGAGATGAGAAAAGAGAACATCTACATCAGAGGAGATGTCACTGGATGTATGAGATATGTGGCGCTGTATTACCCTGTATGTTTTGTAGTACTGTATGCAATTTTAAGAGGAAAGAGGTTAGGTTGAGAATTTGGCATTGGGGGCAGGGGGGCACCATTTAATTTTTGCCTTAGGCAGCAGAAAGGCTAGGTGCACCCCTAGTGTCGATCACCCAACAGAAAAAGCCAGTTTATCAGGTGACATAATCTTTCATGGGGCACCTAAAATTATTGTTTGTCAAAATAACATTGTCTTGTGTGAATTTTGACGTCCTTCTGACCAGGGGCGCACCACCAATGAGGCGAGGTGAGGCAATTGCGACCCAGAGTTAAGTGGAGGAGGCAGCAGGGCCATGGGAAATGAGTTCTTCCATTGTGGAAGTGTTCATTTCTGTACATTTAACTGTATCGCCGTTCTCAGGACGTTGATGCAGGTGAATGCTGTAGCGGGGCACGGGAGCAATGTCTCCCTGCCAGCTGTTCCCTCTGATAGGCCTCAGGCCTGTAGCCTATCAGGGGCTGGAGCAGGCAGTATGATGACATCATCATCATTGTGCTGCCTGAGCCAGGCAGCATACAGCTTGGGATACAGGCCAGAAGAGGTCTGCACCACATTGCTAACAGCCACATGGAGGTACTGTAAGTGTCAGACCTCAGATGAGACCCCATCAGATCCCCAAATCAGACCCTCATTGCTAATCATATCAGACCCCCATCAGACATCAGATCAGACCACAGATCAGACCCCCATGAGATCTCAGATGAGGCATAAAATAAATAGATGAACTTACCTCTCCTGCTCCGGGCAGCACATCATTTGCAGATCCAGCATGCTCTTGCCGCACTCACCTCTCCCTGGTCTGCTTCTGTGTCAGGTCATCGTGCGCACTTCCATTGTGCGGTGTCGGGGCGCAGTGTGTGGCACTGGCAAAACAACACCAGAGATTGGTGAGTACAGCTAGCAGAAGGCTTACTATATTCAATGCTTCTCGGGCCTATTCCATAATGGAAGTATTAATTAGTTGATATAATGTATTAGTAGGATGCACAGGGTGGTTGATACACCAAACGGGGTGCTCTCAGTCCCGCAGAGTCACCCCGCTGCTATAATAGGAACAAGAAGTATAAATAGAAGGACTGGGCACTCCTGAGATATTTGGTTACTAATTTTTATTCATGTGATTGAAATAGTAGATAAAATAAAACACATTAAATATGATTTCTGAAACAGTGTTGCTGTTAGTAATCAAGAAAATTCTTAACACAATGTTGCTGGCAATTATCAAAGGTCAAATGTATATCCTCTGTGACTCACCACCTTAAAAACTGTACCAGCAGAGTTAGGTCTAATGTACTGCGTGCAAAGGTAAGTAAAATTATTGCTTCAAATGAAGTACATATTCGGTACAATAGCCATAAGAATACAATGAATCCGTAGTGGTTGGTAATTAGTTCTGCGTTGGCAACAGTAAAAGGACAAAATGTCACAGTTTGAAAAGTATCACAGTATCAAAAATTGGTCCCAATGTTAAAAATAGATAATGGATCATAGATAATCAATAAGATAAAAGGTTTAAATAGCTCAAATTCCTTGGAAAACTAAGGTATCAGGATGTAACAGAGCCTAAACTCTTCCGGTACTGTCCCTAGTATGAAGTAGCGGTGTATCTCTATTTAGACAATTTTTAGTTGGACTTGTGGACAGGTGAAATGGTCACAGACAATGTCCTGCTGTATAACTGGCCTAGCGGCGTCCCGCTTTAGGTCCAGAATAGGTCTAGAGGTATACTGACTTTAAGTTAGGAAACGGTCTTACCGGTGTTGGAGGCTTATATCGTCCAGGTAAAAGCCTCTGCCGTCTATCAAAACTTACTCCCGGTTCTCTTACTTCGGTCGGATGGCTTCCTTGTTTGCAGCTGTGGATCACCTGTTTGCAGCTTGGTTTAAGGACTGCTCGCGATCCCGCTTGTTTAGATCCAGATAAGCTGTTCCCACCTTCCGGGCAAAGTTTCAGATCGGCTCAGAGTTGTTCCTTAATATACTCGATGTGGTGCACTCACATAAGCTTGGGGGGGTCAGACCAGACGCTTTTCGGGGCTGGAGTATCCCCTTCCTCAGTGGTAAGTATTAATTAGTATTCACTTCATAAGATGAACTGCCATTTCCCTCACAAAAAATGAGTCTTGCAGGAAATACTGTATATAAATATATATATCTATAAAAATCCACGGCACACCACTGTAGAGAGTGAAAAAAACGTGTCTTTATTCACACATGTCCCAGCAGCGACGTTTCGGTCCCCTCAAGGAACCTTTCTTAAGCCAAGTGAATCACAAAGTGTCAGTGCATATACTTATATCCCTCTCAATTAATTAATTAGTGACCAATAAATACGTGCATAATTTCATAAAACAAATCATGGTCTTATGTAATAATTCATCACCTTACCCGCCTGGAGCAGGCACATGGACGCAGCGCTCAGCCCTCAGAGTCCTTAATTCACTGCGCATGCTTCAGTTCTTATTGCCACATCCCTTCATCGCTCGCGGTCGCCATCTTGTTTATGGGAAAATGAATGGGCAACCACATACAGTTGCAAGAAAAAATATGTGAACCCTTTGGTGGATTTCTGCACAAATTGGTCATAAAATGTGATCTGATCTTCATCTAAGTCACAACAATAGACAATCACAGTCTGCTTAACCTAATAACACACAAAGACTTCAATGTTACCATGTTTTTATTGAACACACCATGTAAACATTCACAGTGCAGGTGGAAAAAGTATGTGAACCCCTAGACTAATGACATCTCCAAGAGCTAATTGGAGTGAAGTGTCAGCCAACTGGAGTCCAATCAATGAGATAAGATTGGAGGTGATGGTTACAGCTGCCCTGCCCTATAAAACACACACACCAGTTCTGGGTTTGCTTTTCACAAGAAGCATTGCCTGATGTGAATGATGCCTCGCACAACACAGCTCTCAGAAGACCTACGATTAAGAATTGTTAACTTGCATAAAGCTGGAAAGGGTTATAAAAGTATCTCCAAAAGCCCTGCTGTTCATCAGTCCACGGTAAGACAAATTGTCTATAAATTGAGAAAGTTCAGCACTGCTGCTACTCTCCCTAGGAGTGGCCGTCCTGTAAAGATGACTGCAAGAGCACAGCGCAGACTGCTCAATGAGGTGAAGAATCCTACAGTGTCAGCTAAAGACTTACAAAATTCTCTGGCATATGCTAACATCCCTGTTAGCGAATCTACGATACGTACAACACTAAACAAGAATGGATTTCATGGGAGGATACCACAGAGGAAGCCACTGCTGTTCAAAAAAAACATTGCTGCACGTTTACAGTTTGCACAAGAGCACCTGGATGTTCTACAGCAGTACTGGCAAAATATTCTGTGGACAGATGAAACCAAAGTTAAGTTGTTTGGAAGAAACACACAACACTATGTGTGGAGAAAAAGAGGCACAGCACATTAACATCAAAACCTCATCCCAGCTGTGAAGTATGGTGGTGGGGGCATAAGGGTTTGGGGCTGTTTGCTGCGTCACGGCCTGGACGGATTGCTATCATCGAAGGAAAAATGAATTCCCAAGTTTATCAAGACATTTTGCAGGAAAACTTAAGGCCATCTGTCCACCAGCTGAAGCTCAACAGAAGATGGGTGTTGCAACAGGACAACAACCCAAAGCATAGAAGTAAATCAACAACAGAATGGTTAAACAGAAGAAAATACGCCTTCTGGAGTGGCCCAGTCAGAGTCCTGACCTCAACCCGATTGAGATGCTGTGGCATGACCTCAAGAAAGCGATTCACACCAGACATCCCAAGAATATTGCTGAACTGAAACAGTTCTGTAAAGAGGAATGGTCAAGAATTACTCCTGACCGTTGTGCCCGTCTGATCTGCAACTACAGGAAACGTTTGGTTGAAGTTATTGCTGCCAAAGGAGGTTCAACCAGTTATTGAATCCAAGGGTTCACATACTTTTTCCACCTGCCCTGTGAATGTTTACATGGTGTGTTCAATAAAAACATGGTAACATTTAATTCTTTGTGTGTTATTAGGTTAAGCAGACTGTGATTGTCTATTGTTGTGACTTAGATGAAGATCAGATCACATTTTATGACCAATTTGTGTAGAATTCCATATCATTCCAAAGGGTTCACATACTTTTTATTGCAGCTGTATATCCGTTTACTAAATATGTATATGTCGCATATATCCTTAATAAATATAATTAAGCAAATTATACCGCCTGACAGTCATATCCATCCCATTTATGCCACGATCCCCTATGTAAACAAATGCAGATATCGAGGATCACAAAATGAGATCGACCAATCTGTCGATCCAATAATACATTTTTGCATCTACGGTATAGCTAAGTATCATTTTGATGATGTAGGCCATGATATCCTTCCTCCACGATATAACTCTTTAATGTTACAAAAAATACAAATAAAGAAAAATATTATATGGTACATTCTGTACATGATGATTTCTTTTTAAGATAATGTCATATAATAATCGACTAGAATTCACTATCTCTAATAACACTGTGCTGGAGAATTTTTTCGGGTCTAAGTATAGGGTACATTAACTCATCATACCAACTGTTACCCTAAAATCAACATTAAGGCCATTTGGTCTAAAAGTATTGTCAGGGATTGCTCTCTGAAGCAGGGTGGCGGTGACAGATTCTGGTGCAGACAACAGGATAAAGTTCAAATCAGGTTCCACTTTATTGTGGCGCAAACAGCAGAAATAAAGAGCCTTTACACTTTCAGCAACAAAAACGTAAAACAAATCCTGCTCGTCTGAGCACCAACTAAAACAGATAGTATCTGCCTCACCTATAAAACACAGGTCACACAGGACATCAGGTTTTTCTTTAGTCAGGACAGCAGCCAGCCTCCTGGACTTATCTGCAGACATCACTTCTCCCAGACTGACAGCCTGGGACAGGTTTTTATTTCCCCTTAATGATCGCAGATGGCTACACTTGGAGATCCCTCAGGCTAGGGGAAAACATGCCCTGCAATGGGGTGGACTGGAGAGGTCCCTCTACCAAGCCTACCTTCCCCAGTCAAATAAAATCCAGCCCATAAACTACTAAAGAAAATAGCTTCAGCAACTATATTTACTGAAGCCAGCACCATCCTGGAAATTACTTACCTCACCCAGTTGAGGAACCTGGCTGAGATATACATCCCTTCCAGGACTTTACCATATACTTTCCTGTTCACATTACCACAGTATTTAACCAAAATATCCATCTCAATTCACTTTTCTTCAAAAGGGATAATCTATCTCCCCCTCTCATTGGCATTTTTATTTTAATCCAAAATCATGAATCTCAACTCACTTTCTTTATGTGTCATGTCCACAAAATATTTTGACACTGGTAAATCCTTTCTCTTGTTTCTAATGGTCTGTCTATGATTATTGACTCATGTGGGCCCATTGACCCATGTGGAATCACATCTCATATCTCACGTCCGTCACTGGATGTATACAGACTGAGCCCTTATGCATTAATTTGCAATTCACACACCCAAGGCATTGGAAACAACTCGTGAGTTTTGGTTTGAGAAATGTGTGTACCATACCTTCCCCACTAGGTACATTTGATTTAACAATCCTATCTTTGATATTTCTCGATCTTATATATGACATCATGGGGGGATTTTTAAAGGCAGCTATTTTAGGATAGCTGTTCCTCAATGTACCCCAATATTTTCTCAATATTTGTTCAATTGATGGACTCGACTCATTATATGTTGATGCTAATGGTAATCTATCACTTCTATTCCCAGATGTTAGTAAATTATCCCTTGGGATCTGTTTGGCTCTATTCATCTGTCTGTGTACTAAATTCCTAGGGTGTCCCCTTGTTACAAAATAATCTTCCATCTCCTTCAAAGCATTATCTGCATGATCCTTCACATCAACAATTCTCCTGACTCTTAACATCTGGCTAAATGGCAATGAATTTACCATTCTCCTCAGATGACAATTAGTAAAATGTAACAATGTATCTTTTTCAGTTTTTTTTTTTTTATTCAAATCAGTATGAATAGTGTGGTTGTCTATATATACTTGTGTATCCAAAAATTGGACTCTCTCCATTGGGGACGTCAAAGTAAATTAGATTTGGTCATCAATGGAGTTCAAGTACTGGTGAGATTATTTAATGTCTCCAAAAGTATCAGTCCAGATGAGGAAAACATCGTCTATGTATCTCCACCACGACAAAACACATCTGAAGTGGGGATACACACAGACGAAGCGCTCCTCAAGTGAACGCACATAGATATTTGCATAAGTGGGCGCGACATTAGAACCCATTGCTGCGACCACCCTCTGCAAAAAAAAAAATTCCTTGAAAAGAAAGATAGTTACAAGTTAATGTCAACTCAAGAAGATCCACTATAAATCTTTTAGCATCCCTTGTATATGTAGATTGTTCTAGGACCCTTTCTACAGCTTGCAAGCCCTTACTGTGGTTGATGGAGGTATATAGCGACACAATATCAAAAGAGGCTAAAATAGCCCCCGGTGGTAATTTAATATCCTTTATTTTTGTCAGAAAATCCCCAGTGTCTCTGATATATGATTTCGCCCCTGTAGTATATTGCCGTAGCACCTTATCCAAAAAAATAGCAACATTAGACAGGATAGAATTCCTGCCCGATATTATTGGACGCCACGGAGGGTCATCCAGTCTTTTGTGAATTTTGGGCAATATACGGTATATTAATGGAGTCACTGGGGATCCAATTATCAAAACTCCTTCAGTTGTTTATCTATTATCCTTTGCTCCTCAGCTTTAGTTAACAACCTATCCAAATCTCTGGCTATAGCAAATCTAGGGTCATTATCTAGACGTTCGTAAGTCTCTCCGCCATTCAATTGTCTATAGATCTCTCCAATATATTTGAGGGGAATCCATTACCCCAATTCCACCACCCTTATCAGCGGGCTTAATGGGGAGATCGGGGTTATTAGATAAACCATCCAAAGCAGTCAGGTCTCTAGTATTAATATTACGTCTCTGTATTTTACTACCTTGATCCAACTGACGCATTGCAAATATATCACATTTCACTGCATCAATAAATGCCTCTATAGGATGTGAATTCACCATAGGGACAAAATCACTTTTCAAATGCAGATCAAACTGTTTCAATGTCAGAGCAGAATTCCGTGATTGGGAAATCACTCCACCCTCAGAGCCAGTGGAGTTGGAGTCGAACCACACCCTAAGTTTAAGATTTCTGAAGAGGCGGTTCAAGTCCAACTCCAACTGGAACCGATCCATCCCCACCTGTGGACAAAAGGATAAACCCTTATTTAACACTTTCAATGCATGTTCATCCAATACATGTGAATAAATATTTACCAGCATATTAGAGTCTATTTTTTCTTGTTGATGTTCTGTGCTTTGGAATATCTCAGGGTCTTCTGTGATCTGGTTTTTCCTAATTCTTCTATACCGAAGGCTTCCTCTTCTTGTATGGATGGATTCTGATTCTCTAAAAAAGAGCTTGAAGTTGATGCTGTCTCACCATTTACCTTTACATTCATTTTTCTGTTTATATCTTTTAATTTCCTTGGGGTGTTTTTCATTTGGGCTTTCTCAGTTGTATGTGTAGAGTCCCATGTGTACACATGGCCTAATGTATAATCATACTGATCTCTGTGCCATTTTGTTCTCTTTGTTTCCTCCAGATCTTTCTTCTCCAAGAATGCCTGTTGCCTTTCCAAAAAAGAATCCACGTCATTTATGGACATAATAGACTTTAACAGAGTCTCTATTTCCAACTGTTTACATTTAAGGCTGGCCAGTTCTCTCTGCAAAAAATCTATATTTAATAAAATAATGTCCAAGGAATATTTATTAGATATTGCTTCAATCCGTGCTCTGAATTCACCATCTTGTGTGAACATGTTTGGTTTCAAACGTGAACTCATACATCTTGGCATGAGATTACACTTGTGGTATTGAGCCAATGTTAATAAATGCAATTCCAATGACAAAATCTTTTTGGTGATGTTTTTTAATAGTCCCTTTTAAAGTTGATAACAAAGGGTATACTGAGGAAAGTTGCATCCCCATCTGAATTACCCATAATCCTCTCCACATCTGTGTTATTATATGAGAAGACATGTGCAGCATTGTCCATATGTTGAAAATCAGCACCTTGCATGTTGAGAATTGGATTGCAGAGCCTTCAATCAGTGTAGATTCCTGAAATATATATATAGTACAGACCAAAAGTTTGGACACACCTTCTCATTCAAAGAGTTCTCTTTATTTTCATGACTATGAAAATTGTAGATTCACACTGAAGACATCAAAACTATGAATTAACACATGTGGAATTATATACATAACAAAAAAGTGTGAAACAACTGAAAATATGTCATATTCTAGGTTCTTCAAAGTAGCCACCTTTTGCTTTGATTACTGCTTTGCACACTCTTGGCATTCTCTTGATGAGCTTCAAGAGGTAGTCACCTGAAATGGTTTTCACTTCACAGGTGTGCCCTGTCAGGTTTAATAAGTGGGATTTCTTGCCTTATAAATGGGGTTGGGACCATCAGTTGCGTTGTGGAGAAGTCAGGTGGATACACAGCTGATAGTCCTACTGAATAGACTGTTAGAATTTGTATTATGGCAAGAAAAAAGCAGATAAGTAAAGAAAAACCAGTGGCCATCATTACTTGAAGAAAGGAAGGTCAGTCAGTCCGAAAAATTGGGAAAACTTTGAAAGTGTCCCCAAGTGCAGTCACAAAAACCATCAAGCGCTACAAAGAAACTGGCTCACATGCAGACCGCCCCAGGAAAGGAAGACCAAGAGTCACCTCTGCTGCGGAGGATAAGTTCATCCAAGTCACCAGCCTCAGAAATCGCAGGTTAACAGCAGCTCAGATTAGAGACCAGGTCAATGCCACACAGAGTTCTAGCAGCAGACACATCTCTAGAACAACTGTTAAGAGGAGACTGTGTGAATCAGGCCTTCATGGTAGAATATCTGCTAAGAAACCACTGCTAAGGACAGGCAACAAGCAGAAGAGACTTGTTTGGGCTAAAGAACACAAGGAATGGACCTTAGACCAGTGGAAATCTGTGCTTTGGTCTGATAAGTCCAAATTTGAGATCTTTGGTTCCAACCACCGTGTCTTTGTGCGACGCAGAAAAGGTGAACGGATGGACTCTACATGCCTGGTTCCCACCGTGAAGCATGGAGGAGGAGGTGTGATGGTGTGGGGGTGCTGTGCTGGTGACACTGTTGGGGATTTATTCAAAATTGAAGGCATACTGAACCAGCATGGCTACCACAGCATCTTGCAGCGGCATGCTACTCCATCCGGTTTGCTTTTAGTTGGACCATCATTTATTTTTCAACAGGACAATGACCCCAAACACACCTCCAGGCTGTGTAAGGGCTATTTGACCATGAAGGAGAGTGATGGGGTGCTGCACAAGATGACCTGGCCTCCACAGTCACCGGACCTGAACCCAATCGAGATGGTTTTGGGGTGAGCTGGACCAGAGAGTGAAGGCAAAAGGGCCAACAAGTGCTAAGCATCTCTGGGAACTCCTTCAAGACTGTTGGAAGACCATGTCAGGTGACTACCTCTTGAAGCTTATCAAGAGAATGCCAAGAGTGTGCAAAGCAGTAATCAAAGCAAAAGGTGGCTACTGAGAAGAACCTAGAATATGACATATTTTCAGTTGTTTCACACTTTTTTGTTATGTATATAATTCCACATGTGTTAATTCATAGTTTTGATGCCTTCAGTGTGAATCTACAATTTTCATAGTCATGAAAATAAAGAAAACTCTTTGAATGAGAAGGTGTGTCCAAACTTTTGGTCTGTACTGTATATTTAATAAAAAGAAAAAATTGCAGCACCAATTCACAAAAATATACAGCGGGTGCTATGTCCAAGTGTGTGACTCCTTACCCCAAAATAATAGTGGAAAACGGACAGCACATCCAGTAGAAAATCATGGGTTATTGACCCATGTGGGACAGTGAAGCAACGTTTCAGCTCGGACACAGAGCCTTTCTCAAATGCTTGAGAAAGACTCTGTGTCTGAGCCGAAACGTTGCTTCACTGTCCCACATGGGTCAATAACCCATGATTTTCTACTGGATGTGCTGTCCGTTTTCTACTATATATATATATATATATATATATATATAAATATTTCATAAACATTGGCTTTTTTAATATTGATTTTGTCATTTATACCATTTTTTTTTTTTGGGAGTCGTGTTATAAATGATAAATCTGGCAGTACATATATGCATTGTGTATATACCCTGTGTATATGGCAGCATGTATGTATAATTCTACACTATAAACAGTCACTGTCAGATTAGCATGAATTCCCCTTTAATCCCTTGTAAAGGTGATGGATTTGTGATCCTCCCTGTTGTAAATGTCAGTGACGGTGAGGCGAGTACAAGCTGTATAAAAGGATGAAGAATTGACTGATCCAGAACTAAATCTCACCCTGACATCAGTATGGCTGCGGAGGGCTCCCACCATAAAGCCGGCATCTGGTTTCTGGTCTTCGTTCTTGTACTGAATCTGCAGGGAACAGGTTAGTAAAACAGCATTTTCTCTAACAAACCATTGTTCACTAACTTTTAAGAACTTTCTGGGCATTAACTCTTTATGACCTATCTTCAAGGTCATTGATGCCTGAACAGTGGGGGTCTGACTCCCAACACCTCTGACGATCAGGGGCCACAGTGCTTGGATGTGTACTGTGTCCTCTTCATACTATAGCTAGCACAGCCTTATATTATATAGTGTATGTGCTTGGTATTGCAGTTTAATTTCATTGACTTGAATAGGACTTAGTTGCACAAAGGTCCTGTGACCCATGGACATGACATCACAGGCCGAGGCGCAGTCTTTGGCCAAGTGGTGCGGCCCCTTCCAACAACTGATTGAAATATTGATGACCTGTCCTTAAAATAGGCCATCAATATTTGTCTCCCGAAAACAACTTTAAGGATAAGAAAATTTGTAAACATTGCTCAAATAGACATTAACCTCATAGAGTTTCAATCAATTTCATCCTTCGTGATGCAGTTATTTTTTTCTAATAGCAACGTGAGGACTTGTCACTATTTTTGTTACAGATGCGCCCAAATTTACCTTATTTCTAATTTGCTTAAGGACTTCAATTTTGCATGAAAAGAATTCAATGCAATATCTCTACAAAATGCTTTACAAGCTGCAATTCACAGTGTAACCACTAGGTGGCCACGCATTGATCTATATAGGATAGACACCTCATGACACAATATTGTTTAATCATGATGCTCTAAAACGTTATCTAGAGACACCCGTATCTTCTCTTGTACAGCCAAAAGGACAGGTACATCTGTAGATGTAAAGTCTCTAGAAACTTTTATTATTTTTTGTTGGAGGTGGGTAGAGATGAGCGATTTTCCAAAAAATTCAATTCGGCTGGTACGCAGAATTTTGCTGAAAAAATTTGGTTCAATCCGAATTTATTCACCGTGAATCACATAAAAAAAACGGCTATTTCCTGGCTGCAGAGAGCCTTTATAGTGGCGTAGAACACTGTGCCTTGCAGTAACACGCATAGGGAGTCTGCTTTGGTAGTGAATTAATACTGTGAGTCAGTATGACATGCAGATGACAGACGTCGCACTTAGAATCACTGCACACTTCACTTATTTGGGAAGTTACTGGGCCAAAAGTGACCAAATACAGTAACTCAAGTGTGAACTCAGTGTTACAGGTCAATGTTAGCGTCAGGAATAAAGAACCGTGCAGAGGCCCAAGATCCTACTATAGCATGAAAGAGCGCACTCCTTTTACACCAATTCACTGCTTCCACATAGATTTCCACAGAACCTGTTCTATTAAACGCTTATACAAGTAGAGCCCCCCGACAGAGTGGAGAGGGTGTCAGCAGTAAGTTTGTGTTGACGTCACTGTTTTGACCTTCCTCTGATCCGTCAGAACATATAACCCCCAAAAAACGGATCCTGTCTGTGGAGCATCCGCCTTCACTCGGTCAGCATTTGGTCAGTAATCCATCAGTATTGCTAAACCCCCCCAAAAAACAGGAGTGCATCGAAAACAGAGTTGACACATGAATGGAATATTTGCATGTCTTCTGTGTTTTGTACCCACTCCTGCTTTTGGCTACCAAATCAGCCAATTCTGATGCAAAATAGGGACCGTGTCATGCAGGCCTTTCAGCTGTTACACAGACAGGATCCATTGTGCATCTCATTTTTCCTCCCTTCTGACAGATCAGAAGAAGGGTCAAATAAATGATAATGTCAGTCAAAAACAGAGTCTGGAGGTGGCAGCAGCATCAGGAGGAGGCCACAGAGTGGCACAATGACAGTGTGGAGGTGGCAGCAGCATCAGGAGGCCATAGCAGAGTGGCACAATGACAGAGTTTGGATGTGACACAAGCAGCATTAGGAGGAGCCTACAGGATGGCACAATGACAGTGTGGAGGTGGCATCAGCAGAATCAGGAGGCCACGGGGTGGCACAATGACAGAGTGTGGAGGTGGCAGCAGCAGCATCAGGAGGCCACGGAGTGGCACAATGACAGTGTGGAGGTGGCAGCAGTAGCATCAGGAGGAGGCCACAGGGTGGCACAATGACAGTGTGGATGTGGCAGCAGCAGCATCAGGAGACCTGAGTGGTGAGGTGGCAGCAGCATCAGGAGACCACAGAGTGACCTGTTGACAGAGTGGGGAGGTGGGTGGCAATACCAGTACCAGCTGAAGATGGTGGGTGAAAGAAGGAGCACTTGGCATAAGATGTGTGGCATCAGGCGGGTGGCAGCATCAGAATAGTAGCTGAGGCAGGTAGCCAGAAAAAAACGGTCTTTTTTGTCTAAGTGATGGTGTGGCACCATGGATGATCTAATCTGATGCATCAGGCATTGGTGGGTGAAAATCCTGCCCTTGCCCCCCCCCCCCACCCACCAGCAGCCATGGCAGTGGAACATGAGTGCAGAGGGCACCCCCGGTCAGACCTGCGCGAGGATGGACGATGGCGCATATAGGCAGTGGCCAACTGACTACATAGGATGTCTTTATAGCAGTTCAGTTTGTCCTCCCTCTCAGCAGGTGTAAAAAAGACCCTCCTTTTGGACCTGTAGCGAGGGTCCGACAAGGTGGAGAGCCAGAAATCATCCCTCTGCCGAATGGTGACAATTTGATTTGCTTAACACTAATCAATGCGTAAAATGTCAGTACACATATCCTTTAAGAATGGGGACTAAGAAATATTAATATTTTAGTTTATTTCTACTTTCTGAGGGCTTATTATCTGCATACATTAGAGTGATGACCTGTCATGTTTAAAGTTCAGTCTATGAAGCTCTGCAATGATAATAGTTTTTGTATGTTTTTCTCACAGATGCTCAAACCAACACGACCAGCACCGGTAAGTACATGCAATCTCTATACTAATGTGGTACATCAGTTGTATACTCAATATATAAACTAATATGATACGTCAGTCATATGACTATGCTTTCTATGGAACAAAGAAGACCAGCACTCTCTGTAATGGATGCAATTCTTATCCTTTTAATGCGCACACGGAGGAACAAAATGACGCGTTTCGACTCAAACACGAGTCTTTGTCAAGCAAAGATTCGTGTTTGAGTCTTAGCGCGTCATTTTGTTCCTCCGTGTGCGCATTAAAAGGATAAGAATTGCATCCAATACAGCGAGTGCCGGTCTTCTTTGTTCTTGGATTTATGGGACGCCGACCCTGGACGCGCGCACCGCTCACTACACATACGGAGTGCCGGCTGTCTTTTCTTCTATGCTTTCTATGGAGTCAGAAGAGCAAAGATTTTTGCATTGAAATCTTGAGTAAGTTATTGTTATTATTATTGTAAATGTGATGCAGACAGACGAGCGCAGGTATAGATGTAGCAGAGCTAAGTCAATAATGGAACTGTTCGTTTTGTGTATGGACATCACTGAGTCAAGCAGGAGGTTTACTGGGATACGGCATCCGGTTTACATCAGTTTTTCACCAATAACACAACATTATAGAATGAAGAGGATTGTATCAAGTCCTGCAGAGAACCCTCAACAAAAATTTTCAATGGAAATCACTTATTCTATTTTGGCAAAAGAGGAATTACTGAAAGTGAGAAGCCTAATAATGGTACTACAAACACTACCTAATAAATAATATATGTAGTACATTACCATGCTAAGCAATATTGCTATAGTGTACATCTATATAAAGCAACCACACAGCACCCAGATAAGAGTAGATTACCTAGGGTCAGTGTCAGACTAGGGTGCCTAGGGTCCACCAGTAAAATTTATTTTGGGGGCCCACCGTACGCATACATTCAAATATTAACTGCTTACACAGCAGCAAGATGCTACCAGATGATTGAATATGGGGTTCGCTGCAGCGACCTTGAGAAGGTAGGTCCTGGGGAGAAGAGGACACTGGCAGCTTTCATCTAAAGCTAGAAATCATCTCAGCTCGGATCTTGTCTATAAGAATAAACTGGGGAGTTTCTTTAATAATCACATTTTTTATATGAACATAGGCTGGTTGAGGTGCTGTACATGGAATAAATGTATGTAGTGCAGTCTACTGTGCTATGTGCCACTTGTGCAGGGGCTGGGAGACTAGGGGCCCACCGGGGATTCACCTGTACCCCTGTGGGCCATTCCGAGCTTGCCTAGGGTGACCAGATTTTGGTTTTAAAAAAGGGAGCCACTTGGGTCAGGATGATGGCCTGGAGCAGATGGACACCTGGACTTGATGGAAAGCGTGGAGGGTGTAATTTAAAGTAATTGGATCAGGAGAATGGAAAACAAAATGACGATGTGAATGAGGCCTGACAAATTCTTCCATAACCATGTATGTGTAAGCCGTGTACCGGGGTGGGCTCCCCAGGATACAGTGAAGTCAACAAGGAGGAAAGCAACCCCAAAACCAGCTTTTACCAAAACGGAATTTTACTTAAATGTGGCAATAAACACAACCACACATGCTGAGAACATACAATAAATTTACATACACCCAGCCCACATAGCACGCTGCCCTCCGATGGACGCAGGAGGAAAGTGCAGTCACTTACCTACTGGCGGGCACAACTAAACTGCCACACCTTACCTGTTATTACCCTAAAAGAATAAGAACCACTGAATGGGTGTGGGGTACGGGCTAGCCTGAGGTGCAGCACGACAGCTTACAATCTTACACAGATCTACAGTATTCCCCCTCCCATAACTGGTCCTGTAGCACGTGCCTGAGTATTCCTTCTGAGCAAAATACCAGCCTGGCTTGAGTTTGTGAGAGGTTTATCAGCTCTCCAATATGAAATATCACTTTAAGTTATGGAGTCCTTGCAATGATCAGTAGTAACACTTGTGGCCTGACACAAACAGAGACCCTAACTAACCAACTACAGGCCTGGTCTCAGTCTCTATGCGCCAACACTGTAATGAGGTGCGCGCACGATCTTACCGACCCGGGTGTGCTCTGCATCCACTGGTGACTCCGAACAGAACAAATGCCTCTCCAACAAACATGCGGTACCGCAGTGTATGCAGCTTTGCTCTTCAGCTCTCATTAGCGTTCCTGAAAGCAATCTTTGTTCCAGGATCAGGGCCTTGCACACGATCAGCTTTACTTAGCTGCAACTCTGGTCACTGAGGGATGCCCTCACACCTGGATGCTGTCGGACTCTCTGCTCACACAGTTCCTCAGTGTGTCTCACAGCCTCACTATAAGATGGCTGCTGCCTTCCTCTCCAGACTTGTAACTCCACCCCCTGAGAGTTCCCAACATCACATGAAATGCAGTCTGTTGCTGTGCTTAGGAAACAGCGGCATCTTGTGGCCAAATAGCAGAATGTCAGTCCAGATCATTTAACTTTATTTAAACAAACACAATGTTCAGACATTTCCGCATCTCACATATGTAAAACCTTCTAAATAATACTACCTGGCTGTGGTGTTGGACTGAGACTTCTAGGGGCCACCAGCTACCAGCTTTTTCAGCTACATTCAAATAATATCTGCTCACACAGTGGCAGGCAGCAGCAAGATGCTGAGGGTGATTGATTTTGGGGCCCCTGCTGTGACTTTGAGGTCCCTGATAAATATATAACAGCAGTCAGCAACCTTCGGCACTCGAGCTGTTGTGAAACTACAATTCACAGCATGCTACATTAATTTATATGGGAATTATGAGAAGAGCAGAGCAAGTGTGCATGCTAGGAGTTGTAGTTTTACAACACCTGGAGGTTGCCTACCCATGGTCAATGATATCACAATAGGTAATTTGTTAAATAATTTACCCAGTTTAAGGCCTCATGCACACGACAGTTTATTTTCACGGTCCGCAAAAACGGGGTCCGTGGGTCCGTGATCCGTGACCGTTTTTTCATCCGTGGGTCTTCCTTGATTTCTGGAGGATCCACGGACATGAAAAAAATGTCGTTTTGGTGTCCGCCTGGCCGTGCGGATCCAAACGGATCCGTCCTGAATTACAATGCAAGTCAATGGGGACGGATCCGTTTGATGTTGACACAATATGGTGCCATTTCAAACAGATCCGTCCCCATTGACTTTCAATGTAAAGTCTGGAGTTCTTTTATACCATCGGATTGGAGTTTTCTCCAATCCGATGGTATATTTTAACTTGAAGCGTCCCCATCACCATGGGAACGCCTCTATGTTAGAATATACTGTCGGATATGAGCTACTTCGTGAAACTCAGATCCGACAGTATATTCTAACACAGAGGCGTTCCCATGGTGATGGGGACGCTTCTAGTTAGAATACACTACAAACTTTGTCCAAGACTGCCCCCTGCTGCCTGGCAGCACCCGATCTCTTACAGGGGGATATGATAGCACAATTAACCGCTTCAGGTGCGGCACCTAAAGGGGTTAATTGTACTATCATATTCCCCTGTAAGAGATCAGGGCTGCCAGGCAGCAGGGGGCAGACCCCCCCCTCCCCAGTTTGAATATCGTTGGTGGCACAGTGTGCGCCCCCCATCGGGCCCCCCCTTCCTCCCTCTAATGTTAGAAATCGTGTGCGCCCTCTAATGTTAGAAACAGTGTGCACCCACCATCGCCCCCCCCTCCCTCTATTGTAATAAATCGTTGGTGGCACAGTGTGCGCCCACCATCCCCCCCCCTCCCTCCCTCTATTGTAATAAATCGTTGGTGGCACAGTGTGCGCCCACCATCGCCCCCCCTCCCTCTATTGTAATAAATCGTTGGTGGCACAGTGTGCGCCCACCATCGGCCTCCCCTCCCTCTATAGCAGTAACAACATTGGTGGCAGTGTGCGGCCTCCCATCCCCCCCCCCCCATCATTGGTGGCAGCGGAGTTCCGATCGGAGTCCCAGTTTAATCGCTGGGGCTCCGGTGGGATCGGTAACCATGGCAACCAGGACGCTACTGCAGTCCTGTTTGCCATGGTTACTTAGCAATAGTACAATAGTAGAAGACTCATAGTTACCTGCTTGCTGCTGCGATGTCTGTGTCCGGCCGGGAGCTCCACCTACTGGTAAGTGACAGGTCTGTGCGGCGCATTGCTAAAGAACTGTCACTTACCAGTAGGAGGAGCTCCCGGCCGTTCACAGACATCGCAGCAGCAAGCAGGTAAGTATGAATCTTCTACTGTTGTACTATTGCTAAGTAACCATGGCAACCAGGGCTGCAGTAGCTTCCTGGTTGCCATGGTTACCGATCGGAGCCCCAGCGATTAAACTGGGACTCCAATCGGAACTCCGCTGCCACCAATGATGGGGGGGGGAATGGGAGGCCGCACACTGCCACCAATGTTGTTACTGCTATAGAGGGAGGGGGGCCGATGGTGGGCGCACACTGTGCCACCAACGATTTATTACAATAGAGGGAGGGAGGGGGGGCGATGGTGGGCGCACACTGTGCCACCAACGATTTATTACAATAGAGGGAGGGGGGGGGCGATGGTGGGCGCACACTGTGCCATCAACGATTTCTAACATTAGAGGGAGGAAGGGGGGGCCCGATGGGGGGCGCACACTGTGCCACCAACGATATTCAAAGTGGGGAGGGGGGGTCTGCCCCCTGCTGCCTGGCAGCCCTGATCTCTTACAGGGGGATATGCCGCACCTGAAGGGGTTAATTGTGCTATCATATCCCCCTGTAAGAGATCGAGTGCTGCCAGGCAGCAGGGGGCAGTCTTGTACAAAGTTTGTAGTGTATTCTAACTAGAAGAGTCCCCATCACCATGGGAACGCTTCTGTGTTAGAATATACTGTCGGATATGAGTTTTCACGAAGTGAAAACTTAGATCTGAAAAAGCTTTTATGCAGACGGATCTTCGGATCCGTCTGTATGAAAGCAACCTACGGCCACGGATCACGGACACGGATGCCAATCTTGTGTGCATCCGTGTTCTTTCACGGACCCATTGACTTGAATGGGTCCATGAACCGTTGTCCGTCAAAGAAATAGGACAGGTCATATTTTTTTGACGGACAGGATACACGGATCACGGCCTCGGCTGCAAAACGGTGCATTTTCCGATTTTTCCACGGACCCATTGAAAGTCAATGGGTCCGCGAAAAAAAAACGGAAAACGGCACAACGGCCACGGATGCACACAACGGTCGTGTGCATGAGGCCCTACAGAGACGACTTGTGATGCTGTACACTGACTATCTGTATGTAATGTAGTGAGTCTACAAGGCCATGTGCCACTTTTGCAAGGAGTGAGGGATTAGGGGCCCACCTTCCTTGTGTGCCAGTCCGAGCCTACCTGGCCATGGAGGATGCTGCAGGAGGCATAGGTCGCAATGTAATACAGTGCGCGTTATATACCAATATAAATGAACGGGGTACTCTAACTTCTGCTGATCTTCATTTTGGAAGCATAGGGGGTACTGCAACCTATTGCAACAAGTCCATTGTGCATCAAACCCGAAATTCATACAGACCCCAGATTAGACCCCAAATCAATCCTCAAATTCATAAAGACCCCAGTTAAGACCCCAAATTTATACAGACCTCAGAACCGGTATCTGCAGAAGAGGTTTGTGGAGCGGTGAGTAAAGTACATGTTCACTGCTCCCTGGGGCCTATCCTCCTAACCTAAGGCTACATTAAGTTTTTTATTTTTCCGTTCGCATAGCATTTTCTTTTTACACAAGCAGAATGGGGGACAAATGCCCTACTAATGTGCACTTCACAATGGAAGTGGTCAATAGTAAAAGTGCCCCCCATGGTGGTCTTCCCTCACCCCCCTCCCTTGAGAATCTCGGACATGTCTTCTAATTTATAAATCCTGGCCAAACCATTTATTTAGGTCCCAAAATGAGGATGTGTCCTGGAAAAAGAGGACATATGGTCACCCTAACAATAACATAACAATACTAAATGCAGTGGGTGTGGAATCACTATGTCAGCCAACAGATTAAATATGCTTATGGAAGAAATTGTGACTAAACAACAAGTATTAACTCTGGTTTTATATCTGAAGGTGTGCCCGGTTGGGGTATTGCGCTCCTGGTTTTAACATCGCTTATATTGGCCTCACTTCTGTTCGGTCTTATCTGCTTGGTAAGTCCCATATTTGTATATAGCTGTATATCAAAATCTAAAACATATAC